>NW_006159610.1:5524685-5530613 GCF_000334495.1 Tupaia belangeri chinensis | reverse complement strand
GGGGCGGGAGCCCTGGACCCAGTATTCTTCTATATATTGGATCATCACAAAAGTAAAGATGTAGTTTTCTGTTTTTCAATGCAAAAATGTGTCATGACTTTTCCGACCCAATATTTTCCAAAGCATTTATGAATGGACATCCACATGTATGTATAGCAAGATGATGATGAAAATGTTTAACCGCTAGTATAGTAACATAAATAAATATATAACTCATCACTTAAAACTATGTTATTTTCTGGGGCCAGCAGGTGACATGGTGGTTATGGCACCAGACTCCTACATGGCTGACCATGTTCAAGTCCCAGACCTGGTGGCTTGAAAATCATACCAGGGGCATGTGCATGCTTGCTCAAAATCCCAGGAGGAGAATGGAGGAGAAAGGGTTGCAGCATGGCCTGGGGGTGGGGTGGGGTGGAATATGATTTCTTACTTTCCCGCTCACTGTCTTTCTGTATTTCTCTGGTGAGTGGTGAGTACACACACCCTATATAAAAAAATCTTAGAAAGGCAAAACAAAACTATGTTATTTTCTATTCTCTAAGTAAACTTCACTATCTGTAACTTCCTGCCAAATGATCTAAGTTAAAGGGCAAGTCATTTATCAAATAATTCTAATAATTTCCAGAGCACTTATTGATTTTTAGTTGGTATGGTCTTTAGTTTGATGCAGCTGTTTTGAGCCAAGTGGTGGCCCTCCATCAACTGCAATTCGAATTAGGGAAGCATATTAATCTATTCCAGTGGTTCACTCAGTGCATTGGTAAACATTAAGTTCCTGTATTATACTGCCCCTTGCTTCTTTCACTTAACAATACCTCTTTAATACTTTCCCACATGAGAACGTGATGGATCTACTTTATTTTTCTTAGTGACAGGATAGTATCCCACAATATGGATATAATATAGATCTATCTATCAGGTCAGATAGATTTATCTGCTACCTAAACATTTCTAGTTTTTTGGGACCAGCAGTTAGCATAATGGCTATGTTGCGGGACTTGCATGTAGTCAACCCTGGTTCAAGTCCTAGGCCTGGCAGCTTAAACTCACGCTGGGCACGTGTGCGTACGTGCCCAAGATCCTGAGAGGAGAATGGAAGAGAAGGGATTGCGGTGGGGCCATCCCCCCTGGGGGGGTGATTTTTCGATTTCTGTCTCTCTCTCTTTCTGGTGAGCGCATGCACCCTATAGCAAAAACCTCTCAAAAAAAAAAAAAAACATTTCTAGTATTTTGCATTTGTAAATAATGGTACCAAAACATCCTCTTTGTGTACCTCAGTGAATATTTCTGTACAATGGATTTACTTTTGTTTTCTTAAATTTATTAAAAGAAAAAGTTTTTAGGGACCAGCAGTTAGTGTAATGGTTATGTCGCTGGACTCCCATGTAGTCGACCGCGGTTCGCGTCCTGGACCCGGTGGCTTAAAACTCACGCTGGGCACGTGTGCGTGTGTGCCCGAGATCCCAAGAGGAGAATGGAGAAGGGATTGCAGCGTGGCCATCCCCCCTGGGGGGTGATTTCTTGCTTTCTGTCTCTTTGTCTGTCTGTCTGGTGAGCGCATGCTCCCTATAGCAAAAACCTCTTAATTTTTTTTTTTTTTATTATACTTTGCTTTTTGGTTTCCATATAATGATTGGGATCTTTGTGGCAGGTGTCTGAATGTTGTATGCATGAGAAATGGTCAGTTCAAAGTGTATGTGCTAATCAGTAATTTGTCCATTTTCAAGAAATACTAGACGCATTGTGTGTGCACATGCACTGACATACACTTCTATAATATCATCTGGAAATGTAAATCCAGATGCAAACACAGTTGGAAGTTACATTAATTTTTAAATTTATTTGAGAATTTGGTGTTAGGAGGTATATACCCACACATTCCCAATGAAATACACAGCCCTGTATGCAAGAAAGAAGAATGACAGAGGTACTGAATAAAATGTGAGGGAGACAGAGAAAAGGCTGGAGGTCCAGAGGAGTGGAACATTTTCCTTTTTTTAAAAAATTTGTCTGAGGACACATGTGCTCACCTGAGAGATTAAAGAAACAGAGGGAGAAAAAGCACCCCCTCTAAGGCTGACCACACTGCATCTCTCTCCTTCACTTCTCCACCCATTGGGGTTTGGGGCACATATGCACATGTGCCTAGTGTGTTTTTCAAGCTGCTGGGACTAGGATTCAAACTGTGTGGTTGGCCATGTAGGATCTGGCTCCTTTATCCACCAGGCCATGGGGCTGGCCAAGAAGCATTAATAGTTACTTGCCAGGAATGAGTGTCTAGCAAACTTCTTGAGTGTTGTTATTTTATTATCCTCCCAAGAACATTGTGCATTTTTTCTGAGAATTGATGATCATAAGTACTTTATTTTAATTTTTGAACCTCTTTTCCCCACCCTCCTCCCCACTGCTGTATGTGAAGAACTAATGCTCAATGGAGCCCACATTTTCAGGAGTCAAATAGTTAAAAAAAAAAAAAAAGAATGAAATGAAAAGTGAGTCAGAGAACTTCTGCTGATGAGTCTGAGTCAGCTTAGTGTGTGTTTTTTTTTTTAAACAAAAAGCTGTGTGAGGGGACCTGCCTGGAAAAAATGCTGAATGGAAATATTTGAGAAGAGCGTATAGATGTGGAGGGCAGATGAATTTTCATGTCTTTTCAGAAATGGTTAGAGCCACTAATAACGGTCCCATGACATCACAGAAATCTTGACTCTTGCTTGTCCTTCCTCCCATTCTCTTCTAAGCCCAGCTCATCTCCTTTCATAGAGGCCTTAGCATAGGGGGTTAAGATCAGAAAAGCAGGCTGCTTGAAGAGGGAATGGGCAGAGTGTAGCTGCTGTTCTACCTGGCGGGCCCTGTTTACTCACAAACCAGGTGGTCTTCGTGGAGGAGATGCCACTTGGTAAGGAGGGTCTCTGAGCATCCGGCTACTACTAGCAACTCAGATATGTGGGACCGATGGAAAGAAAAACACCCCTGGACGGGGCGAAGGTTGAGTTCATTTTTACTTTTTATTGTGTGTGTGTATGTGTATATATATGTGTGTGTGTGTGTGTGTGTGTGTGTATGTGTGTGTATAGGGCGGTAGGGTAAATGTCTGTTGCAGACACATAAACATGAAGGAACAGTAAATGAAAGTTAATTTATTTGCATAAAGTTGGATACTTTATTTATAGTAGGGAAAAATAAAACTGCAGGGTGGAAGAGTTGGTGTAGTGGAAAGTGCACAGAAGTGCCTAGTTTCACTCTGTTTTCACAGATATGAACTTTCTAAGCAAATCTCCCTTTGATCTATTTAAAAGTTCAACTTCTTTTTTATTTTAATTTATTTTTCAAAAGCAGTTTGGAAAATTGGAGTGAACACGAGTTCCCCTTTCTTCAACAGTGATCATATATTTTTTTTTCTTTGAGAGGTTTTTGCTATAGGGCGCGTGCGCTCGCCAGACAGAGAGAAACAGAGAGACAGAAAGCGAGAAATCACCCCCTGGGGGGATGGTCACGCCACAATCCCTTCTCCTCCATTCTCCTCTTGGGATCTTGGGCATACACACACATGCGCCCGGCGTGAGTTTTAAGCCACCGGGTCCAGGACTCGAACTGCAGTCGACTACATGGGAGTCCAGTGACATAGCCATTACACTAACTGCTGGTCCCACTGTACCTTCTTTTTGACTGAATATTGACTTCGTTAGAGCGTGCAGATTCCGCCCATAGTCCTCTGTAAACTGCTGTGTGCACTTTACTGTTTTATTTTGGTAAAATGTGTAGTGATTACTTTTCCTTCTTCACTGGGAAAGGCATTTGGTCCGTGTGCTGTGAGGAGCTCTGGGTCATTACAGCTCAGGTCTCTTTTAGGGTGGGTGACCAGGGGTCATAGCCTAATTAAATGGCAGTTGGAGACATCAATGAAGGGCCTGGATTCACAGGCAACTTAGAGACACAATCTTCTTGATGAATCACTCTGTAAAGCAAAGTTTATGCATTTGTTTATTAATTTACTGCCAGAGGCTATGTGTACTCACCAAAGAACAGAGAGAGAGAAAAAAAGAGAAAGAGTGAGAGAGAGAAAATACTCCCCTCCCTCTTGGGGCGTGGTTACACTGCAGTCCATTTTCCTCCATTTTTCTATCCTGTCAGGATTTTAGACATTCATGCACCAGCTCCTGGCTTTTTTTCTTCTTCTTCTTCTTCTTCTTCTTTTTTTTTTTCCCCAAGCTGCTAGAGGCAGGATTTGAACTGTGGTTTGCCATGTGAATGTGACTCCCGGTACATTGCACTTAACCACTGTGCTACAGGATTAGTTCAGCAAAATGTACTTTTTGAGATTAAAATTTCAGTTGGCTTTCAAGGACTCTCTGACTGAAACCTATTAGTATTTTAGAACATTAGCCAAATCAATCATTCAGGAAGTTTATATTATAATGAACTTGGTTAGGAAGCAAATTTAGGGCTAGCTTCATGGAATGATGGTTAAGACAGCTGGACTCCACATGGTTGACTTGTGATTCAAGTACCAGACTTAGTTGCTTGAGAATCACTTCAGGCACGTGTATGCTCACGTGTGTGTGTGTGTGTGTGTGTATACGCATGCATGCCCCAAGTCCTGAAAGCAAGGGAGTGATGGAGGAAAAGAGATTGTGGCATGACCATTCCCTAATGAGGGGGAGGAGTGCTTTCTCTTTTCCTTCTCTGGTGAGCTCACACACCTTTTAGCAAAAGAAGAAAAAAAAGGAAGTTTAAGTGGATGAAAAAAAACTTTGAAGTCTCATTGAGGCTGACTTGCTGATCTGTTTATAAACTCAGGATTATTACGTATGTAATAGGTACATGCATAGATATATAGTTTTTCTCACTTTTAGACATCCACCTTGTTGGATAGCACATGGATTACAGACAGGCAGTCCTAGACTTGTATAGTGAGGGCTGAATCAAATTAACTTTGCAAAAAAAAAACCTTTGCTCATATTAAGCATTTGAAAAACACTAGTTTCTTTTTTTTTATTTGTAGTTCTTTTTTATTTTATTTTATTATTACTATTTTTACTTTTATTTATTTATTTATTTATTTATTTACATTCATTCACTGTACATCATTATAGCATACAAAATGAGATTTTTCCATTCAGAATACACTGTATATTGGCTCAATCAAGCACATCAACATATGTGTTATTGTCAACAAATGATTTTCCATTTCTTGTTTCCTGTATATTTTGCCTTTTTTCCCATCCTTAATTCCTTATCTCACCCTCTGCCATCTCCCACCCTCCTCCCACACTGTGTCTGGTATCTATTGTTGCTTTCTATACCTCCCCCATTTAATTGTTTCACTAAATATCTTAATAAATCTAAACATTTTCAATAGCAAGCACAGCTGATATATACATATCCATGAACACAAGTCTGACTTTAGGCATAAACCTCAGTGAATAGAATGAATATACTATAAAGTAGCACCTAGCTGGGGCTATACAGCTTACTCCAGTCATCAAATAGGTATTTTTAATACTTTTTTCTTCTGAAGATTTTTAAAAATTAATTTACATTCATTCCCTGAGCATCATCACAACATACTAAATGTGGTTTCCCATCTAGAATAAACTGCATAGTGGCTTAATCATGCATGTTATCATCCATAATATTCCATTTCTACTTTCATATATATGTTTTTCACCCCATGTCTGACCCTCTGCCTTATTCCACTCTCTTATTACACTATCTCTGCTGTTTATAGTTATCTTCAATTCCTTTTCCCCCAACATTTTGTTGATCACACAATAACATAAGTAATCTAACTACTTTCAATAGCAAGATCAGCCGATGGTTTCAAGAAAAGCAGTTTTGAACTGGTAAGGATATTTCCTTGAAACTTAAAGCCTAGAAACAGGTTAGTATTCTGTTCAAATAGTAGGAACATGAATCTATTGA
>NW_006159610.1:5500980-5523831 GCF_000334495.1 Tupaia belangeri chinensis | reverse complement strand
AGTTATCCTTTTCCCTTGGAGGAGAGGTATTTTCCTGCTTCCCCATATTTCTTGTGGTTCTGCAGTGATTTCTAGTCATCTGGTGGATGGTCGGTTTCTTCCCAAACTTGGAAGTTCAATCTGAGGGTTGAGGAGTGTGTAGAAAAGGAAACAGAGAGAGGAAAACAATAGCAACAACAGCAAAAAACCAGACAAGAAACAAAAAGAGAGAAAAAATGAAGAGAAAAACTTTTACATAAAACTAAAAAAAATCAATATTCAAAAAATTTCAATAAAACCCCAAAATTAGAAAACCACGCGGCGAGTGCCGTGTGAAATGGGTAGATCGCAGGAGCCATGGAGCTGTCTCTTGCAGAAGGTCTGTTCTCTTCCCTTCCGCCTCTCCTGGGTTGGGAGGGGGAGAGGGAATTATTAACAAGATAAAGGGCTAGGAGGGGCCAACAGGCCCAGAAAGATGCCTCACCTTAAAAAAATTCTAAAAAGCAAAAATTAAAAAAAAGAGAGAGGAGACTGAGACAGAGACAGATACAGAGAGAGGAGGCCTGAAAGGAGTCTTCCTACCTCGTGAGTTTTGTATGCTGGAGGCCGAATTATCAGTGGGACCTCTTCATTTCTCCGTGTCCCCCAAAATGGCTAGATCGTAGGAGCCATGGAGCCGAAAAACACTAGTTTCTATTTCCATTTTTCTTTTTGTTGTTGACGTTGTCGTATTTGTCTACGTCTTTGGATTTCTCTTCCATTGTAAGTAGAATGTGCTCTTTCTGCAGTGTATATATCTGGGTTCTGCTAACCGAACTTTTCAGAATTGGTCTCATATCTTTTCTTGACAACCAGTTGCCCATTCCGTCCAACTCCCTGACCAACATCTTGTTTCTCAGTCCCTGTTTGTGCCCTCGGAACTACTGAGGTGTCATCCTCTCAGGGACGTCCCTTAGGGTCACTGCTTCAGGGTTTCAGCTTTCCCTAGGGGTCAGGACACCTTTTCAGAGACTGACTTACTCAGGCAGTAATCTGTTTCCCTGGCAAAGAGCCTAATAGCATTTTCTCAGTAAATTAATCGTATTTATTCACTCTGACCAGTGTGAGGATTTTCCCAAATTGTCATATTTTTTGCAGAGTTTTTCCTACCATTATGTGCTATACTTGTGGTATCACTTTTTGCACTTATTTTTGCTAATATAAAATAAATCTCATTATATGTGATTCCAAGGGGTTTTTGCAGATTCTATTACTGTTTTAAAATAGAAAGACTGGTCCCCTGGGACATAGATTTGCTTTGGCACACGGTTTGTGCAAGTAAAATGTGGAAAATGAGATTGACCCAGGGGTCCCATTTTGTGCAGAGTGGTGCTTGCTCAGGGGAAGGCAGAAAGGCGAGCCGATCCTTGTATCTGGCGATTCACCCTCACCCTACAACACTAACTCCAGAGCAGCTTATTCCATTGTGACACTGACTCACCCTTCCTCTCTCCACCCCCATTGTCTCAGTCTGATGTGCTCTGTCCCCACTAATTCTAGGGTCACACTGACTTAGTCCTTCTTCATCCTAAGAGGGGAAGAGAGCTTGTCTCTATCACTGAGCATATGAAACAGAAATGTCATCACTTTCAGTGCAAACGATGTATGTCTGTTTAATGCAGGAATACAACAACTTGGAATAACTGCCAGCAGTGTTTCCAAATATTTTGGGCCTATTTAAGTAAAGAAACATGAATAATTTGAAACTGGCATCCTTTTTCTTCATTTTTCTTTTTGGTATTAGCAATAAATGTGATAAAATCCTAAAAAAATTTCATAATTATGAGTGGTTGCCACTGGGGAATAGGGCGGCAGCAGGTCTGGGCTTAGCCCGTTCAATATAAGCTATTGTCTATGCCTTTTTCTTTTTTTTTAATCTAACCAGATGTATGTTTTGATTTTTAAAAGTTAATTTATTATGTAATTAAAGAGCAAGAGAGACAGACAGACAGTATCCCCAACAGGCTCCTCATGCCACGATCTCTCTCCAGCTGTTAGCCATCCCTGGTTATCCGTACTCAGTCAGGTCTTCAGACTTGAACAGAAAAAGGGACAGGTACCTCGGCAGAGTCTCTGGAGCCCTGCCATGTGGGATTGCCTCCTAGAGGATCACATTTTCCACCATGTTACCAACTGGTGCTATCTCCCTACTGTTTTTTATGATACCCCCTCAAGGAAGTGCAGTTTAAGTGAAGTCTGTTGAGTGCCTTGTGTCAGACATATGGCTGGTCGTCAGGGCTCCAGAGAATAAGGGATAGCTCTTACTTCCGACTTCACAGTCTAGCTGGGGGGATAGAACACACCGAAGGCAGACAATATTTAAATAATACGACCATGGCTAAGAGAGTGGTAGTCATGGAGTGAAGTACTTTCCTCTCCATATATTTTATTCATACTTTTGATTTAAATTGCTGTCTTCATAATGAGAGGTACCTCAACAGAGCTTTCTATCACAGCTTTGGTTGTCCTGGAAAAAGAATAGGTGAGAACAGAGCTTTCTGTCACAACTTTGGTTGTCCTGGAAAAAGAATAGGTGAGATTTTATTATAATAATTTCCCCAACACGAAAGATTCTGAAAGGAGACAGGACATTGCGAAGAGGGAGGCATAAAATCCAATCGTGAGTTTACTTTGTTGCTGTCTCTCTAGACACAAATGCACAACAGCATAGAGCAGCCTGAACTCGGCAATCTGAACAAGACATGGAAGTGCCAGGACATTCCTTATTTCCCAAAGCCCATAAAGGCCAATTCTTATATCCACACCCAGAGGTTTCCACCTCCTCTCAGTACTTCTGGAGCACCCAAGAACAATGACATCTTATTAGAAAGTGTTCTCCATCTCAATTGGAGACAAGCCAAGCACTCTCAGAGATTGAGTCCTTCTGCTTTTACTGACAAAGCTTCCAGTTCAACAAACCGAAATCCGTATATAGTTTTTTTGTAAGGTGCAGTTTCCATAAACTTTAAAAAAACTCCTTTTAAATATCACCACCAACAAACTCTAAAACATCCTGTTAAAACCCAGTTGGGTATAATTTATTACTTTTTATAAAGCTAATATTTAATTGTGATCAGCTAGTGCATGTACAGTTGTACCTTTTAGTTCAAGGAGAATTGGTTCCAGGATCCCCCATAGATTCAAAACCCAAGGATGTTCAAGTCCTTTATATGAAATGATATAGTATAATATTTACAGACATCCTATACATATCTTCCCATATATTTTATGTTTTAAAGTTTGTTTCTTCCTTTCATGAGTGAGTGTCAGAGAGAGGGTCAGAGAAAGGGACAGGCATCTGACATGGTGCCGGAACCATGATCCACCCCCTCTCAGCTGGCCCATACACGGCCGTGTGCTTGCATGGTGGCCTGGCGTGCTCAGGGAGGTCTGGGAGTGTGAACCTAGATTTTACCCAAGTGGGTCCAGTTGCATTACCACTATGCCAGCACCTGACCTCCCTCCTATATACTTTTAAGTTATCTCTTGATTACTTCTAATACCTAATACACTGTAAATACCATATAAGTGATTGTTTCATTGTATTTTTAAAATCTGTGCTTAAAAAAAAATGCCAGAAGGTATGTGTGCTCACCAGAGAGAGAAAGAGAAGGAAATCCCCCAAGTGGAGTATGTCCACCCCAGTTCTTTCGCCTCTATTCCTACTTCCCACCAGGATTTTGAGCATGCATGCATACTTGCCTGGCATGTTTGCAGCCACTGAGATATGAACTGTGGTTGGCTATGTGGGAGCTGGCTTCCTATGCACAGTGCTTAACTGCTGCACTATAGAGTTGGCCCCAGTCTATTATTTTCCATTTTATTACTGGTAGGCTGAATCTGTGGGTGCAGAATACAGATACAGAGGGCTGATTGTCGTAGTTTCCCGATTGATTCTTTCCGGTTTACTTTAAGCCCATTTTCTTTCACTCAGATAGTTTTTGCTTTAGTTCCAAATTTCCAGGTACATTTGGGGTTAAAATCTTTTCTTACACTTTGCCCTCAACTGCCATGGTTGGGTCTTCCTTGGTCAAAGTCATTGAGCTGGGCTTCTTGTGCTGTCTCCTCTTGCACCTGCTTCTGTCTTTGAAAGTGGCAGAAGCAGAAAGAGTGATTATCATCGTGTAGTAGAGCTCCAGAATCAGAATGCCAAATCTCTGTGCATAAACGCTGTCTTTTCTCAGAATTTCCTGACCCACTTTCTATTTTTTGAGAAGACAAAATTGACTTTCTTTCTGACTTCTTCAGTAATCTCTTCTCCTGGCTGGTATTTTCATCTGCTGGGTCCTCTAACAAGGACGATTACAACATGCCTCAGATAGAATGCAGACTGCCAACATTTCGTCTTATAAAAGAAATACTTTTTCTGCAAGAGTTAGTTTCTCTGATGAAACCACCATTTGGATCATTTAATAGGAAACTCAGAAGATTTCAGAACACAACTGAACAGCCATTCAGTTCATCTGCAGCCTTTTCTTTTGTCCTTTAGCATAAAAGGGGGTGGCCTGAGAAAGATTTGGCTTAGAGACGGAAGACAAGAACATAAGGGCAGGGGGTGTGCGGGGTAAAAATTCAGGGCACCTTGGGCAATAAGGCACAGCACGATTCTGCCTGGAGCCTGTGCACTCAGTTGGTTGTCTCCTTTTTCCCTGGAAACATGCCCTTTGCTTACTTCTTGTTTGTTTTGAAGCAGCTGGAAGAGATATTTTTTGCTCTGAGTCAGTGCTTAGCCTTTGCAGAAGCTTTGAGAGTCATGTATTGTCATCCCTGCAGGTTCCAGCTCAGTGTGATAAGGTTACTTAAATAAGTGTGTGTTTTAAAATGGTTATAATAATAAACTATAGAAATGCACCCCACTCCCTCCCCACTGTTGAGGTCTGCCTTCCCTGGCAGCAACTTTCGATTCCCTTATGGGAATTATTTACCTCCACATTTTTAGGTTTTTGCTGTAGGGGGGATGGCCATGCCACAGTCTCTTCTCCTCCATTCTTTTCTTGGGATTTTGGTCACACACACAAAACCAGCATGATTTTTTAAGCCGCTGGGTCTGGGACTCAAACCACTGTCGGCCATGTGGGAGTCCAGCTCCTTAAACATCATGCTACCTGCTGGCCCCTACCTCTACATTTGAAAAATACTGTTCTTTTGCTCGGACTACTGAATTTGCCAACATAGACATTATGTACTACCTTCTTCCTACTATATAAACGGTAAGGTTTTTAGACTAACGTCCCTATGTCCACCTCATGTATTCTCTCTTCCTCTGTCTTTCTCATAGACTTACATCAATGTTTTTGTTTAAATTAATGGCCAGATTATGTGTACTGCAATATTATGTAACATCTTTAATAACAACTACGATTTATTGACTGCTTTCTAGGTGCAAGACATTGCAGACAAGCTTAGTTATTAAGTATGTATTAAGTTACCCAACGACCACAGAAAGCAGGTGCTATTTTTCATTTTGTAGGTGTAGGCGTGGAGACAGCAGTTAAGTAACTTTACCAGTGTCACATAGGTGATAGTTGATGGAGCTAGACTTCAAATAAGTCTGTCTCCAGAGTCTACTTTAAACCACTACCTGTTTAAATGATAATATTATCAATATGTTTATAATGGAGTCACATATGTACTATCGCTTCTGTCCTTTTTTTGGAACTCTTGTTAGCTGGAAGTTGTATGTCTTGAACTGATCCTTTAAATTTTTCACCTTTATATCTTTATGACCTTTTGAACTACATTCTGGGAGAACTTTATCTTTTAACTCTTCTGTTAACTTTTTATTCTCTAATATTTTTAAATCTCTAGGGCTCTTTTTTATTTTTGGCATTTTCCTTTGTTTTTCAGTTTTTACTTCTCGATTGTGTATTTTGGTCCTGTCTTTCATATTAGGGACTTTCTGTCAGTATCAGGTGATCTGACAGGACAATGCTCTGCTGATGGCCTGGACTTGTCATTTGATGGGCCTTCCTGAAGAGTGATCAGGATTTATAGATCTGTTCAGCTGGAATATCCTTAGATGTTATCATCTGAAGCTTTTCTCATAGATAGATCAGACTCTTTCAGATGGAATCTTTCAGACTTGGTCCTGGGGGCCTATTCCTATCTAGGTGTTGTAGAAGCCAAGTTTGGAGCCAGAGACTGAAAGATCTCATTATGGGTGCTGATTTTCACTCAGTTCTTCCTTTCAGACTCATCGTCAACCCACTACCACCCTTACCACTGTGCAAACCCTCCTTCTTTGCATCCTTAGTTTCTGAGAATGGCTATTTGAATTTTCTTTAAAAAATAATTTATTTAATTTTATTAATTATTATTTTAAATTTGACCAGAGAGAGACAGAGAGGGAGAAAGAAGGAGGGAGAGAGAGAAAGAAAGTGAGAAAGTAAGCTGCCAGGTCCTCGGGAACTGAACCATAGTCAGCCATGTGAGAGTCCAGCACCAGCACCTTAACCATCTTGCCACCTTCCAGTCCCATGACAATGATTTTTAAAATGTCCTTGCTTAGCACAGTCTTTTATTTATTTATCATCACAGCATACAAAATGAATTTTCCCATTCAGAATACACTGTATATTGGCTCAATCCAATCCCTCCTCTCCTGCCCTCATGAGTGAGGCGTGGTTATTGCTGACAGGGAGGAGTAAGGATGATTCTTTGGTCTGTAGGATTACATGGCACTTCTAGTTCTTTGGCCTCTGTAAGCCTCGGTGCAACTTGGCTACCTTTTCTTGAATTGGCTCCTTGAGAATTGTCTATTGCTTTCTCTATTCTAGGTCAGTAATGACTTGTTTATTCACTTTCCAACTTCTAGAAGACTGTTAAAATTTATTTCCCATGGTTACCACCTTTCCTTTTCTTTTTATCCTTGTGAACTTTCACCTTTTTAAAAAATTTACTCTCATGACATTGTAGTTTGGGAGGGCAACACTGAAACACATGTTAATATGTCAGACATAATGAAAATCTGTTGAAAATTTTTATTTCCTCAAGTTTGCTTCATTTTTTGTTTGGCTGAAGAGCCTCATAGTAATTGTTACAGAATAACAGAATGGGTCCACATTTCCTCCTCCCGGAGCCTTCCTGCTTTATACACTTTTCCTCCTATCCTCTCAGCATTGTGTGTCCTGAATCATCTCCTCTTAGCTATTTTCTCTGGCTCTTTATCTGTCAATGAAGGGGGCTGAGAGTCAGGTTTCAGGAACTCATCTGACATTCAGGAAGTCTCATGATCTTCCAGGCTTCTCTTGGCCTTTTCCTTTCTGTGGTTTTCTCTGAAAACCTACCTGTACTCTGACCCACCACACTGATTTAATTGCCTGATACCAGTTAAAGCAGTAGGTGTAACTTCTCCTGGAATCGTAGCTAAGGCATTGAGGGTGAAACTCTGACAATGGAATGTCTCTTTTTTTCTTGTTACCAGTTGGGAGGCTGGAAGGCTTTGTGCCTTCTGAGCCTTCCTGGAAGTCTCAGTGTCAGACTCTGCTTGCCCTTGGAGTCAATCCAGTACTTGGTTGAATTGCTTTTGTAGGTGATGTGAGATTCAGCTCCATCATCACCAGGAAGTTGCCCATGTTCACATGTAATTGCAGAGGACTGTCTTTGGCCAAGGGGACGCTTTCTGTAGGAAGGTTCTTTAAAAGACCATGATAGTACAGACAAGACGAGGAATGTCACCAGTGAAGTCATTTTGAGATTCCTAGTTCTTCAACTTGGTCTGAACAGTAACTTGACCAGCAAGTTGGAAACGGCAGAAGTGTGCTTGTCAGATTTGTAGCAGAGATAACGCTGGGAAGAATGGCCAGTGTAATTGATGACAAAAACATGTCTCAAAATAATGTGAATGTGCTGGAATCCTGAATTAAAAAGAACATGATGACATTTGGAAGTGATAGATGTAAAATCTTATTTCGGAGTTTAAAAAAATCAATGGTAATGATAGGAGAAGAAAAATTTCCTGGTAGTAGTTCTGGAAGAGAAAGATAGTGAGGCTTTGTTTGACTAAAAGCTCAATATTAGCCACTAAATCTGATGAAGCAACTAAAAAAGTGAATTAATGGAACATAATGTATTGATCCCAGGAAATAGCACCCCCCCCTTTAAAGAGTAGACAGCACTTGGAGCCTCATGTATACCTGTGAGCCTTTTATTAGATGCAGCACGTGAGAGTTTACCCAAAAAGGGGCATTAGCAAGGGCTCAAGGGTTTGGTAGGAAAAACGATCGAAGGAACTGAGTATAATTAGATGGAAAGCTGTGATAAGGTTACTTAAATAAGTGAGTATGCTTTTAAATGGTTATAATAATTACATAAATGCGTCCACTCCCTCTCGTTATTAGCTGTGAAACTTTTTGGCAAGTGACTTACTCTCTGAGTCTAAGTAGCCTCATCTATAAAATGGAAAGGGGTAAGCATTTCTGTGTAGTTAGTGTTGGGGATACATGGCTGGAAGAACTAGATGAAGAAACTGGAGAAGCAGGAGATAGGGATAAACTTGAGAATATCTTTATATCTCAGGATAAGGCATTTGACGTTTATTCTGTGCTGTAGATAAATAGGTTCATCCTATGTATTATCTTCATAACCAGGGTATTAAGAATGAAAGGCAGGGCCTGGCTTTGTGGTGTAGGTGAGCATGCGTGCGTGCATGTGTGTGTGTGGGGGGTGCTGCTGTGTGATACTGGAGCCATAAGGGAGGCCCTGGGATCAGACCCTGGGTTGACCTGAATATGCCCAGTGAACCTATCGTTGTGACAGTGATATCCTGGCTTGTGGGAGGGCAAAGGGAGGACTAGGAGGTACTGTCATGCGAGTTCTGTGGGAGAGAGAAGAAAAGAGAATGAGAGAAACTTAAAAAGAAGAGTGACAGGCAGGCTTATTAAATACACCAGGACAACAGGTGCAAAATGGGACTGTTTTGGCACTTCAGTCATACCAGGAGGAAATGTCATCCACCTAGTGGCATTAGTGAACTGCCTTTTGGGGTGGTCAGTGGGTGCATTTGGAGATATTTAAGCAGGGCATGGGTGAACTTCTGTAATGGTCAAGGATTTCTGCTTCAAGTAGAAATGAAATAAATGAACTTTAAAAGTGTTTTAGGTACTGCTACATGTAATGCTATGTTTGGGGGTCTACAAATAAATTAAATAGAAACAATTCTGGGCCTTTCTAACTTCTTTTAGATGTGTATATTGGCCAAAATAGGGCAGTAAAAGGAACTTTGACCCTTTCTCTCCCATGAAGGTTCCTTCTGAAAGATGAAACTAACTTACAATTGAATTGCTTCACCTGGGACAATAATTTGGGTATGCTCAGGGAGCTTATTAAATGTACTGATTCCCAGATGCCACCCTGGACTTAGGGGTCAGAGCGTGGATGGGGCACTCTCAGAAACACAACCTGTTCTAGGTCAACACTGTTCACATCCGGGGTGAGCTTCCAGATTTATTTGTCAGGTATTTGCTAGATCTGTACCTGGATCTGTGATAGCATCCAATCAAAGTCAACCTTGCAGATATGCTTTGACACCTTCAGAGACTCAAAATAAATGTTGGGATGATATACAAGCTCTGAACAAATGCAAAATCAGGTAGACAGTCTGTGACTTACTTAGTGCTCTGGTTTTCTGGACCAGACAACTCTGTTCTTACTGGTTAGAGGTATTTCAACATGCTTTTGTATTTATGACAAGAAACTTAAAATCAATCCATGTTAGGGTTGGAAGCTTTATTGGGAACCGGGTACACACAGGCATGGTGTTTTCTGCTAGCACACACATAGAAGAACAAATCACCTTTGATGGACAGGTACCTCTGTCTTGCCTTGAGAAGAAGGTAAGTACCTCAGCAAGTCCATAAGTGACATTTGTCTCTCCTCTGACTTCTCTCCTGTTGACTGATGTCATTACTGTGCCCAAACTCCAGGCAATGGGCCTTGTGAACAGTGGAGCTTTTTAAGTCCAGAGACTCAAACCAGGCAGATTCTAAACCTCTTGTCTTTGAACAATGCAGACTCCTTCCATGTTCTAAGTAACAATGGGGAAGAATTCTCAATCTTCAGTATTTTTAGTTGAAAATATTTCAATTGGAAGACAAGGAGTATGAAAGGATATTGGAGAAAAAGTTAAATTTGCTAAAAAGTTAAATTTACTAAAGAGAAAACAATCTCTAATGAAAATCAAATCAAAATTCCTAGACTAATTAGAATACAGTTCCTATTTTAGAAAGCTAACCCAAACAGTGGTGTTTTTTTCCTTTATAATCTGAATATACTTCAAAAACTATAGATATGTGCCAAAGTTAAGGAACTTTATGAAAAGTTTTTAAGAAAGTTTCTTTAAAAAAGTGTTTTCTCCTTTGAGAATAGATACACCTTTCTACATCTCACACTTGAAGTCTAGGCTGACTTGGGCTCATGAGAGGAGGCCACTGAAGCCACGACACTCACGTAACAGCTAATACACATTTCAGCCGTTGCCAAAAGCTGAGATGGGAAGCAAAAATAATAAAAGGGATTGGAAGACAAAACGATTGGAATGTTTCCACCACAGATATTCCTCAGAATGTCTTCAGATGTGGGTGGGCCAGTGTTTGGGCAGTGCATGACTGAAGCGATCCTGGGTAAAGCAAGGTTTTCTTGCCAAGTTCAGGAACTATATGCATGGTTCATCTGCTCTTTAAACTCTTAGCTTCTAGGCTGTACACAAGAGCTCTTAGTGGAGTCTGACCTTAACAAATCTCCGTCTGCCAGTACTTAAAGCTGTCCTAGGTTGTCTATGTTGACTTCTTTTTCTTTTTTGAAACTTTATTTTCTACAAAAGATACTTGCTTTCTAGTAATGTATGGCCGTCTCTTTTACCTTTTTATGCATAGTTCACACTGAGTAAGATATATGGATTAATAGTTTTCAGAAGTTTTTTGGGGGAAATTCTATATCATTGTGTTTGGTTCATTTAATTTTTCCTGCCATTTGATTTGATATTACTCTGGACCATTTCAGATCAGGAATCATAAGCTAGAAGTGATTCATATTTCTTAAAGGAAAGCTTAGTGGCAGTTCCTGTAGCAGGTAACACTTATAGATGCCAGGCATTGCCTCCTTTGTATGAACTCGGCCACATCTTAATGATGGTATCATTACTCTCTCTATTCTGAAAATGAAGAAACTGAGATGCATAAAGGTGAATAGTCTTACCTAAGGGTCCAGTACCACTAGATAATGGATCTTGTATTCTTTTCTTTTTTTAAAAAAAATTTGTTAGAGGGTGTGTGTGCTTAAGAGAGAGAGAGAGAGAGAGAGAGAGAGCGAGCGCGCACGCAAGCGCCCTTAGGAGATGATCATACTATAATCCATTCTCCTCTATTTCTCCTTTTGGAATTATAGCCATACAAGCACAGGTGGTTGATTTGTTTTTCAAGCTTCAGGTCTGGGACACAAACCACACAGTGGACAATATGGGATCTAACCGCCTTAACCACCATGCCACCAGCTGGTCCATAGCTTGTATTCTCACTTTGGTGTTCTTGATTTTAAAACGTGTGTGTGTGTGTGTGTGTGTGTGCGAGAGAGAGAGAGAGAGAGAGAGAGAGAGAGACTAAGCACTGCCTTACTTAGAAAAATCAGTGGATGATTGATTTGTCTAAGTTTTTAAGAGAAGCTATAGGAGTTTAGGATATAGTCCAACTTTTTAATAGCTAGAGAGGAAAGCCAAGCTTGTCTCCTTCTGAAATTTTCTCTGGATGAGGAAGGTCAGCAAACACTGACCTGAGTTACATGATTTAAGCCTGTTAGCTGAATGAATTAGAATCCAAGTATTAGAGAGAAGCTACTGAATTACTATTTAGAATCTTTAGAGAGTCATGGGTAAATAAATGGAACACAAGCTGGAAAGCTGAGACAGGCAAACATTTTCTAGGTATATCTGGGCTTAGGTGAGACATTTGACAGTGTCTGTTTATACCTAAATCTTCATGGATAAGGCTGAAACGACATCCAAGGACAGTCAGATAGCGCCAGTCTCTTCTGAATGACTTCTCCGGTATTTAACAGGAATGCAGACATTTGATGGTGGTCATCTTGGTTTCTTGTCCTTATCTTACCATTTGAGTGAATTAATGCATAACCAGAGAGATTTCTCTTTTGGACCTGTGTACTCCTATTTGCATGTCTTACCAACAACTTAGATGAGGATAAAGACATCATGGAAATAAAACTTTTAGGTGATGTAGAGTGGAGAGGGATTAAGACTCCCTTGGATGAGGCCACAAATTTTTGAATAGATCTAAATAGTAGGACAATGGCGCTAAATTCTACTGAGTTCATTCTTTGTCGTTTACTCCCTATTGTTAAATTCTCTACTTGCCAGGAACTGGGCTAGGTGATGGGATTAGAAAATTCGCTTGCCATAGTAGGGAGAGTGAGAGGCAGGCAGTGTGTCTCACAGTGTGTGAATCACAAGGTTCTGATGGAGGTACCCACAGAGCTGTAGGAACACAGATAAAATGGACTTCGTGAAGGCTTGGGGTGGGTGGGGGCTGTGGAGAGCCATGGAACCAAGCAAGGTCTTCTGGAGGGTGTTTTCTATTCAGAGAACAACTTTTATAGTGCTGTAATGACCAGGAGCAGTGGGACATGGGTGTGAGACAACACGGAAAACCAATTTACAGTGGCTGTCAGTGGCACAGAGCTGGAATCAAGAGAGGTGTTGCTTATTTTCCTCACTATAGTGTTCCCCGCTGCTGGATTATAGAATGTGAGAGAGACGTAGGAATACTCTGCAGATGAGCAGTTGGAGTAGGGAGGCGTGTTCTCTTATCTCAGAGGCCAGCATTTTCTCAACTTAGCTGATTCTCAGCATCACTGTCTTACTCAGAAGTGCCAAGGTGAAATAGATTGACAACTTGTCTTAGAAGAAGTAGCTCCTGACTGTGAGGAAGGTTGGAGGTGATTACTTTGCTAACCCTGAATGTCTATTATTCTCTGTAATTACTTTGAGAAGCTATTTTATGTAATACACCATCATCCCAATTATCTACCATAGAACTGAATCATCCATCTCATCCATCAACATTGGTTTCAAACAACTTATTACTGTCTGAGTAAAACAAAATCTATATCCTGGGGCCAGTCAGTGACATGGTAGTTAAAGTGGCATGGCCAACTGTGCAGTGGCTTAACATTCTGGATAGGGCCAGCAGGTGGCGTAGTAGTTAAGGCACTAGACTCGCATTGATTTGAGTCCCGGACCCAATAGTTTGAAACTCACGCCAGGCATGTGTGCCTGTATGCCCAGGGTCCTAAGAAGAGAATGAAGGAGAGGGGATTGTGGTGTGGCTATCCCCCCAGGATGTGATTTCTGTCTTTCTTACTTTCTGACTCTCCAGTGAGCACATGTACCCTGTAGCAAAAATTTCTCTTAAAAAAATATACTGTTTCTTGGACTGGCCCTATAGTCTAGTAGGTAAAGGATCCAGATCCCACATGGCTGACTGTGGTTTGAATCCTAGCCTTGGTGGTTTGAAAAACATGCTATGTATGTGTTCATGCTCTAAATCTAAATAAGATAGAGAAATGGGGACTACGGCATTACCACCCCCAATAATGGGTGCTTTCTCCCTTCTTCTCCCTCTTTCTCGCTCTCCCTTTTTCTCCTTTTCTCCTCTCTCTTATTTATGTGCACATGTGCCCTCTGCCAATTAAAAAAAAACACACACACATTAAATTTTATTTCACAAGCTGCTCTTTGGGAGAATCTGATTTTAGTTTTTCTAAGATGAGACCCAGGAATCTATTTAGGAGAATTCCTAGTTAAGTTTGAGAAATATTGTTATAGACCATGGGGCACTATTAAAGATATAATATAGGGAAGGAACACAATCATGTTGGCATTAAAATGGATGTTTTGGCCACCATATAAGGAATGACTTGACGGGGGTAACTTTGGAGAGGTTTTTGCTATAGGGCGCGTGCGCTCACCAGACAGACAGAGAGAGACATAGAGACAGAAAGCGAGAAATCACCCCCCAGAGGGGATGGTCACGCCGCAATCCCTTCTCCTCCATTCTCCTCTCGGGATCTTGGGCACGCACGCACACGCGCCTGGCGTGAGTTTTAAGCCACCGGGTCCTAGACACGAACCACGGTTGACTACGTGGGAGTCCAGTGACATAGCCATTATGCTAACTGCTAGTTCCGCGGGGGTAAACCCTTTTGATAATCTAGTCAGAAATAATGAGTGTCTAGAAAAAGTCAATAATGGTAGACAGATTGGATTTGCTTTAAAGAGACTGAAGTAGAGCTAACAGGATTCAGCCACTACCTGAATATGGAAGATGAAAGATGTGGAAGAAGTGATTGATGGTGTCAGTTTTCAGGTGTGGGGTACTAGATGGTGTCTTTCATTGAGATAGAGTTCTGCTTTTGTCATGTTGAGTTTAAGTCACGTAGGAGACATTCGAGTAAAGGTATTGAATAGATAGATATATGGGTCAGGAGTTTAGGAGAGAAGTTTGGATGAACATAGAGATTCGATGTTCTGCCAGCTACTGTGGCTGCTAAAACCTTGGGTAGAGCTGAGATTGCTCAGGGAAAATGTTTATACTGAGAAGTGCAGAAGGCCCAGCATAGAACTCTGTGGAAGGTTCTATCAAGGAAAGCTGATGAGTATGAAGGGAAAAAATAGAGAGCAAGAGGGAGAAAGTGGATAATATAAAAAGAAGAAAATAGAAAAATGAGCAATGACACTGAGTGGCACAGAGGGGTTCAGGTAATCATAATAGTTGCTAATGATCTTTGAGCACTTTCCATGAGTGAGCCCTGCTTTGGCAGTTTTACGTGTTACCTCATGTAATTATCACAATAACCAGATGTGGTCGGCACTATTATTACCTCAGTGACATATGGAGAAACCAAGTCAGCAGAGAGATTCAATGACTTGCCTGAAGTCATACAGCTGATACCTGCTAGGGCTAAGATTTGAACATGAATCAGAGGACTCCAAGATCTTCTTTACCAACCACTATAACCACTTGTTAGACAATACAACAGTTAGAAGGCAGAAGAGGGCCCACTGGATTTAACAGAAATATTCTTCATGACCATGACTCAGACGTGGTACTGGAGGAAACCATTGTGCAATGGGCTGAATGTAAAACCAGGCAAAAGAAACAGGAAGGAGAAAATGATCCAGGAAGATGAAGAGAGAGTAACTAGAGGGTAATATGGGGCCAAAGGGGATTTTGGTTTAGGATGAGAATGTGTGTTTATGTGCTGAGAGGATAGGGTAAGTAGAGAGAAATTGGTTCAGGATTTATGAGACTGAGGGAATTTGGGTTGCTTTAAGATCTCTGAGGTAACAGAACCAGAGCAGCCTAAAGAGAATCACTCTGGACAAGAGGAGAGAATACCATCCCTCTAGATAGAAGACAGGAGGGACCTGACAGAGGATGTGAAGGATTGTCTTCTTAAAGTAGGATACAATGTTTGATTCTGAGGGTTAGCTGGTTGCATGTGGGTGGTGTTAGCAGATTTTGGCAGGCCTGTCAAATAACTTCAGACCAGCTTTTTTGCCAAACGAGGTAGTTCTCACTGGCACTCCCCTTTCTTGTTCTCTCTGTTCTTTTTCTTCTTCATTTCTAGAGCGTGTATAGAACCTTCATTTCCAGTCACTAGTTGTTTCTGTCATGTGTAGTACTTTTCCATTTAGGGACATAAAAGAAACCCTCTGGATAAAATCCGGTAGACTGGAGGGGTAGGAGGGACCAATCATAATGGTGCTTTCATTTTATCCTTCAGAAAAGGACGGGATGAGGATGAGGAAGGCGGGAAGAAATGAAGGCCATGGGGGTGGGCTGGAGGGAGACCAGCTTGTTTAACAAGCAAAGCAGATAAAGATTAGAGTAACCATGACAACAGGCTACTGGCAGAGGCACTCGGGATTTGGGGGGGAGGCAGGGAGGTGGATTGAGTTGGCTGGGTATAAACCCAGAGTTTTGGAAAATGCCAGCTCTTCCCTCAGGGCTCTTGGCTGGTATAGAAGTCACCATAGTCACCAACCAGGCTGGGAGGGGAAGAAAGGAGAGGGGCAAACAGGAAAGATTAGTTACTGGGCTTTTCCTAGCTGGTTCAAAGAAAGAGTAATTCCTAGGAGAGAGGATCAGGAGTATTCAGTGTTTCTTGCCTCAGTCTACCTCTTGGTCTTCTGCGTACCTACATTTTTCTGTTCAGTCTCATTTTATCACACTGTGGTAGTAAAGGTGCCACAACTTACATGTCTTTTTGTTTTCAATTTTTCAGGATATCACATTGTTTGCTTCTAGAAAATGAGGCACGAGACTGGCAAGACTGTCTTTTTCTGAGGATGCTCGAAGTCATCGTGTACATGTGTTTATGTTTGAGAGTTCATATTGCTGTAGCCATTTCACTCAGCCTAGGCCTGTAATTAGTTCAGAATGTCTTGGAAATCCTATTGTTGCTCTGTTGCCAACCACTTCTAGAGCTGCTTGAGGATCTCTATCCTTAAGAATGTAGATACTTTAAAAAAGTCTGTGAATGCAGTTGTTCCTTTCTTAGTAAGCTCATAGCACCTAAATGGGAAATATAAGACACTGGCATGATTGCAAACAAATGGTATTTTTGGCGTTAAGTATCACCTCGTCAGTGTGACCTCACCTGAAGTAGCACCAGCACGACTGGTGAAGGACATATCAGATTTCTTCCCAGTCTCTGCAAAGTGTTTTGCAAACGTGGCTTTGATGGTCTGCTCCCTTCCTCCCTTTTCAGCTAGACTTTGACTCTTCAAGCTTCTCCTTGCAGAAATAAATCCTGAAGCTGCCATTGGAACGGGCCATCTCCTCAGGCGCGCAGCCAGCCATGGTGAAATGCAGGTCCTGTGTCTCACCCAGGGGCCCTCAGAAGCACGCTGAGCTGTGTATTTAGTCATAGATTTAGTTTCTGAGATGTTGCAATTTCAGTTGACGAGGCAGTAGTAAAGTGAATTCCTATCCACTTCCAAGCCCCTTTCTCTTTCTCTTTAGGTAAGATGTATAGCCCAGGCTACTGGGAAAAGAATGTTTTTGTTTGTTTGTTTGTTTCTTTTTTACAATAGAAAGTTAAGAGAGACAGGATTTGAGCTCTTTGTTCCAAGCTGTCATAAATAGCTGTGAAAATAAAAAGAGGGCTGATTTCCCTAAGGTGCAGAAGATAGCTGTCTCAAAACTGAAAAGAGTATGCAAGATTATCCAGTTTTGCTATAAGCCTAAAACTGCTTTCTTTTTGGAAATCTATTTCTGCCAGGTAGATGTAGCGATCTTGTTTTTGGCTACAGGATAATTTTACAAACATGTGGATTCTTCCAGCAGTGATGTCAAGAGTTCCCAGGGCTCTCTCTGCATTGAGGCTTCATTGGTTACAAGAGATTTCCCAAACCAGTGACTTCAATCTCTTTTTGTGTTGTCAACACTCACCAGGGGAAATGGAACTATCTACAGTGGGAGGTCACTGACAAAGTGCCCCAATTGGAAGAAAAACAAAAGCCACAGAAATAAAATTATATAAGGTGAACCCTTTCATGTAAAAACTGCATTAGGAAAATTAAGGATGTTTTTGAGAGGAAATGGAGAAGAAATGATTCTACACTGGAGTATGTGAAACATTGATATACTTATGTGTGACTCTTGCAAATAAACCCTCTCATTATAAAGACATACTTGTACATACAAACCTACACACACATCTGCACATATAAGTGCTCATATGTAAATTCAGATGGAAAAAAGAAATTTAGTTTCACTTATTTTAATTTCAAACAAGAAATTAATTTACTACTTAATTAACTCACTTTGCAATATAGGTTGGTGGATGATAAAATGGATGGGCATTTATACATTGTATAAAAAAGGATAACCAATTCTCCACAAAGTAAAGATGAAAGGGGTCAAGGAAGATGTTAGTCTGCTAGGGCTGTCTTAACAAAATAATGTAAACTTGGGGGGCTTTAACAACAGAAATTTACATTTTCACAGTTATGGAGGCTAGAAGTCTAAAATCAAGGTTCTAGCATAGTTTGCTTTGTGATGAAGTTTTCTGCCTGGTTTGCGGAGGGCCACCTTCTTGCTGTGTGTTCACATGGCCTCTTTTCTTGTATGTGTGGAGGTGGGGGAAGAGAGAGAGAGAACACATTCTCTGGTGTCTTTTCTTCCAAGGGTACTAATCCTATCAAATCAGAGCCCCACTCTTGTGACCTCATTTAATCTTAATTAACTTACTTAGAGGATCCATCTCCAAAACAGCCCTATCAGTGATTACAGATTCAACATATGAATTGGAGAGAGCGACACAAATATTAATTTCATAACAGAAGACTTTACACAGCAGGTGATAATTGAAATGGACCTTAAACAGTTACTAGTCAAAAGGGAGAGGAAGTACTTTCCTTTCCCAGACAAGAAGGACCAGAAAGCTATGCGATAGCTTTATGTATGTTGGAAACTACTCATAATTTGGGGTGACTAGAAAGTAGAAAGAGAAATGTGGGATAGGAAAGTATCAAAGGGCTTGGATTTACTATTTAGTTGACGTGGACTCGTTAGTTAATCTCAAAGTTGGGAGCAACATGTCTAGCCTCAATGGAGACAGGAATGTCCAGGTAAAAGGGGACAATGCTCCAAACTAGCATGGTAGCAGCATGGCAGGAAGATCTGACTGGCTTTGGTGATTGCTTAGATGTAGGGAATGAAGAGTAGTGTTTTTAGCTGGTCTTCAGGTATTGACTTGAATGAATTGTTCTAACAGGAAGTATAGGTAGAGAGACAAGTGTTGAGGGACGTATAATGGATGTAATTTTAGAAGTTTTGAATTTGAGGTGTTCACTTCCAGCTGGTCAGTAGGGAGTTCTCAGGCAGAGAGAAAATTTATCCCATGTAAATAGGGCAAGAAAGTGGATGATCGCTAGGAAAGTCGCATGGAGAAAAGAGGAGAGCTGAACACAGAATCCCAGCCAACACCAGTTAAGGAAAGGGGAGACAAGAAGCCTGGGGAAGAAAGAATTGTACACAGAAGTCAAAGGAGGAAAAAGTATCAAGAGGAGGAAGTGGTGACCTGTGTCAGTAGCTCCAGAGAAGGACTAGAAATGCTAGGAAGTTCTGGCCCTTGGAATGATATCGATAACTTTCAGGAGAGATTTTCCTGGAGTGGTGGTAAGAAGGAAACTTGAGGACTGAGCACTAAGAAGTAAACACAGGGACCAGCAGATGGTGTAATGGTTATGTTGCTAGACTCCCATGTAGTCAAAGGCAGTTTGAGTCCAAGACCAGGCTGAAAACTCACACCTGGCACATGTGCATGCATGCCCAAAGTCTTCAGGGGAGAATGGAGGAGAAGGGATTGTGGTGTGGTCATCTTCCCAAGGGGCGATTTCTCTCTTTCCATCTCTTTGTCTCTCTGGTAAGTGCATGTGCTCTATGCCAAAAATCTCTCTAAAATAAATGGAAGTTGAGACCAGCAGATGGCATAAAATGGTTACATCGCTGTACTCCCATGTAGTTGACTGCAGTTTGAGTCCTGGACCTGGCAGCTTAAAAGTCATGCTGGGCTTGTGTGCGTGTGTACCCAAAATCCTGAGAGGAGAATGGAAGAGAAGGGATTGTGGCATGGTCATCCTCCCTAGGAGGTGATTTCTCATTTTCTTTCTCTCTGTCTCTTCTCTGTCTCTCTGACGAACATACACACCCGACAGCAAAAATCTCTCTTAAAAAAAAAAGTGAACACAGTGTTAAGTGGAGCAGAATGTCGTGTGGGCAAGGGTGGGTTGAAGAGTCAAGGATAGCTGTCATTCCTTTGTTTTTGAGATTTTTAAAGATTCTGTAGAATACTTACTACGAAATTCCATTGAAGAAAGAAATACAAAGGTGGATATCTAAAAGGACAACCAAACAGGTAATAGATACAAAAACACATTTAAAGTATCTGAAACCCTTATATCTGAAAAAAAGAAGGTAGATAAATATATAGGGGTGAGGGAAATGAAAAATAAAGCAGGGTAGACATTAGTGGCTCTTGTTTGGTTAAGAGATGTTTAACGAAGGGGAATGAAGGAAAAATATGTTGAAGAGTGATTCTTATGAACATCCTATTAATCCACTCTGAAATCTACACACTGTAGTCTCTGAGGAAAGTTCATTTTTGGAACTTAAATTTTTCTTTAAAAACCAACAAGTCTAAATACTTAGTCTTTCAGATCTTAGAGATGGATGAAGTTAAATAGCTCTTTTAAGAACTGCACTGCATGGAAAATAACTAGGTTTACCCAGCTAAGTTTAGCATATAAAGCTCTTTATTGAATGGCTTCTTTGTCAACCTCAGGCTGGAGGAGTTCAATTCCTTTTTATTTGGTGAATTCCTTAATTGGATTTTGTTTGCTGATCTTACTTTCTCACATTGTAAGATTTTAATAAATCATTATAATCATTCCCTTATGTCTTGCAAAAAAATAACCTTTCTGACGGTTCCCGAATGACTTCCCCCCCTGCCCCGGTTTGCATCATGGGATTATTAGTGTAGCTTACAAATGAATCAGAAAGGGGCTGTGCAGTCAAGGGTATATTTCCATCATTTTCTAGGCGTGAACTCAGAGCATGATAACCAGGAACCTGTGAGGTCACGCTTGGCTGGGAGGGCACAGCAGGTCTTGGCATATTATCTCCTGTCTGGATTATTGATGAGATCTACTGCTTGGAAACAGGGGAGAGCTCTCCTATCTGCGTGGTTATTAAAGCCTCTGCAGGAAACAGGTTTATTGGTGATATATGTACACTGGTGGCTTCTGTTGCATTCTCAGTGCAGATTCTTCTGTACTTGTTATCGCTGGTGGCTGAATAAAGAACATCTTATTTTTTTTTTCGCTGATGTGCTAGCTGAATGTCCAGCTCTAAACATACCTCTCCTAAGGACCTTCCCTGGCTGACTTCCTCTTGAAAGATTGCAGAACCTGCTCATTTACCTATTTAGGAAACAGACCGTGGACCCAAACCTTACTTTTAAAGTTCCAGTGTAGTTCACCTTGCTGCTTTGCTTGTAGACCCCAACGCTCAATTTCTATGGTCCTGAGATGGAATGGTTCTTTGTAACGATTGCATCTGATTGTGTTTCTCACTGCAGTTTCTGTCCGTCCTCTTCCTCTCATCCATTATCCTTCATGCTAGATCTGCAGTGGGCATAGGAGAGGCTGCCCTTCCCATGGCCTGCACATTCAGAATTCCCCACCCCTTGTTTGGTGGAACTTTGGGGAGATTGGGGTTACCTTAGGGAATGAGCAGTCACAGGTGTTTCAGACCAGGCTTGTGGTTTATTTGGCATTTCAATGTCCTTGAAGACTTCAGCGCATTCAGTTCAATTTGCTTTCAGTTTGTTCCATATGTGAGTAACTAAACCAAAAAAAAAAAAAAATCTCAATCCAGATGGAGAAGTAATTTTTAAGACTGGAAAGCCCACTTGCTTCTGTCTCTCCTGCTCCCCCTGCCCCCAAACTAAAGGCAATAATCTTGAAGCAATATGAAACAAACAAAAACCAGCTTGGGTCCACCCTTAATCTTGTCTTTGCCAGGGCTGGCTTCCTTGTTTGTTGGAGAACTCTTAGTAGGCAGTGTTGAGAAAGGCTTTGCCTCACTATGGTTTTTCCATTTATATTTATTTCTATTTTGAACTGTGTTTGCTACTTGTAACAAGAGGATTCCTGATTAATATACTGTGAGGTTGTATTTTATTTTTTCTCTTTGTACCTGCAGAGTTGAACTATATACAGAATTTATAGTCTATACAGATGCCAATTGCATCTTTGTGTGAGTAGATGTATATGAAAGCTTAGAAATGGAAATGCCTCTGAGAACAAAATAAAGTGCCCAAAACTTAGAGAGATGAAGCTACTATGGGAGGAAGAAGGCAAACATGTTACTATATGTCGTTTGAGTTCTTCTGCTCTGTCTGTCCAGCAAGCCTGAACATCCTTGCATTGTCATCTTTCATACTTTGCTGCCAAATGTGGAGAGGCATCTTCCCAGCCCTCTGCTGTTGGTCTGAGCCACTCCACTTGGAGCTGTGGCCTCCCTGTGAAGCCAGCTCTCCCAAGGACCCAGGGGAAGCTGCCGCTGCCTCTGTTTCTGCCTCAGCCATCCTTTGCTCAAAAGTTGGCAAATGCTGGTCATGTCGTGGGTCTATTTATAGTAGGCACTTGTCTAACCACCTTGTTCTTTTCTTAGCATCAGCCTGACATGCTATCAATTATCCATGAGGTGAATGACAACACAAGGGATGTTATTTGAGGCAGGTGCCCTGAGGTGACAGATGGGGAGGTGGTGGAGGTCACACGGGGACAGCTCCAGATGAAGAGAGTAAAACAGACATTCCTTGCTGCATTTAAACCAGTGAGTGATTCCAGACAGGTCAGTGGGAAATCCTGTGCTGGCTGCCCTCTAGTCTCATACTCTGCCCTTCTACCTGTGTCTGCTTCCATTAGGAAAATACAAGGAGTAGGACCTGAAGATGGTGATCTCCTCCCAGAGGAGGTCATTTTGTTACAGGCTCAAACCATGGAAAGGGAGGGCTTGAAGCCCACCTACAGAACTCCTGGAACTGGGGGTGGGCATGTGGGGGATGTGTCAGGGACTCGACAGCCCTCTTCCACTGGAGCATTTCTGGTGGGAATAGAGCAGCTGCTGGAGGACAGTAATAGGGTTCCCCATTCCTTGCTGCCTCTAGACGGGCAAGGAGGCTGTTCCCCGGCAACAACACCTGCCGTGGCCACAGGGTCTCCCCGCTTTCCTCCCCCCGCCCCCCCCACCC
>NW_006159610.1:5495719-5500942 GCF_000334495.1 Tupaia belangeri chinensis | reverse complement strand
AGACGGGCAGGGAGGCTGTCCCCGGCCAACACCACCTGCCGTGGCCACAGTGTCTCCCCGCTTCCCTCACGCAGCCTCCCACAGCCTCCTTGCACTCTGGACTAGTTTGTTGTTTTTGTTCTTTCTCATCGTCGATTTAGATACCCTTTTTGGAAACACCTTTCTTTCTCCTTTTTTTAAATCTTTTTTTCCAAAGTTGTAACAGAAATATTGATTGCCTCATTTCAGTGGGACTGGCTGCCCTGGTGTCATTTTCTCATCTATCTTTCATTAATTTGAGCTACTCTGTAGGAGCTGGTGGGATTTGCTCTCAGAGAGAGACATTATAATGATGCTCGTGTTATTGTTTTAGCTCCAGGAATTAAATTGCACAGGAAGGTGGTGGTGAAGGGGTCTCTGCCTTTTCTGTATTACTGTGGTGCCACCCTTCCTGCTGGTGCCCTCTCGCCACCTTGGATTCTGAATCTGAAGGGGAAAGCAAAGACTGAACGGTGGCCAGAGTGGAGACATTCTATCAGACTTGCTTTCAGATATGAACTGGCTCAGACTTTATATCCCATTTCTCTCCCCGTTTTATTGATTCATCTCTTCCTATCCGTCTTCTGTACCTTCTGGCATTGAAGTACTAGACTGCCCCTGTGGTATGTGTGCTAGCTGAGCCCTGTGTCCTGAAAGGCTTTGGAATCCTTGCAAGTCCCTAAATACATGTGGTGGGCCCTCCAGCAGCCGCTGGCAGACTCTCCCAGGCATCCCTGCTCTGAGTCTAATACCATCTGCCCAGCTAATCCACTTTCCTGGGCATCGTCTAGCGCCAGAGAACGTCTGGGTCTGTGAGAATCCAGGTTCCTGGGGATCAGCTTGCAGCCTTTATCTTTTGGCAGAACCACCCGTCTTTTCCCTTCTCCTCTCCGTAAGTAGTCAGACCACTCAAGTTTAACGTGCTTCATTATTTAGGGACCTCATGGGGAGAAGTTGCAATAATTATCCCGAGTACAGAACAGCAAGCTTCCAGGCAGGTAGTATGTATGTGTGTGTGTGTGTGTGTGTGTGTGTGTGTGTGTGTGTGTATGTGTGTTGTGTGCATGCTCATATGCACATGCATGCACAAGTAACACATGTGAGTTTGTGGGTGCTACTGGCTGACTTCAAAGCGTGAATAGGCGGTGGATGGATCTCTTTTGAAGAAGCGACAGGAACCGAAATAGGTGCAAAATGTCCATGTCAGAGTTCACAAGTGACTAGTGAGTAACAGGGATTTCCTACTTTTTGTTATAATAACAACAATAACAACAACCACCCCCAAAACAAAAACCAGTAGCTTATAAATATTAAGTCTTTCTTTTCCTTCTTTATAGACGGAAGTTTGAGAACCAGGACCTCCTACTAATAGCTGTTTAGGAACTGTGAGGTCTGACTTTCCATTTTTGTGTGTGTGTTGCTGGTTATGCTATTCCTGAATAATGGGGTTCACCACCCACAATTTCTCCTTGTTATTATCTGCTTACCTCCTCTTCTTTGTTTCTCTTAGCTTTCATTAACCAGGGAGAAATCTTTTTGAAACAGGCGAGGAGAGATTTCTTCTGGGGATAAGTGTTTGAAAACAGCCAGATTTTTAGTCTGTAGGTTATTGTGGCAAGATTTATAATTCTGAAACACATTGATAGATTGTATGCCATTATGTATTTAAATACATAGTAAGCCATATGTGCTTTGAATTAAATACGGTTAAATGATCAGCTAGTGACTCAACATAATCAATAAACAGAGTAATAGTCCTTTGTCCTTTGTTTTGCTATTATCATGTGATTAGTGTGATTAGTGTTTATTTTCCTTATTCTCTCCTGAATAGTTCATATAAGATCAGGTGTTTCTCACTGTGACTGGCAAAATGATAAGACATTGTTCTTATGCATATATTTTTGTTCCAAGATTTTTTTTGGGGGGGGAGAGATTTTCGCTATAGGGCGCGTGCACACGCCAGACAGACAGAGAGAGACATAGAGATAGAAAGCGAGAAATCACCCCGCAGGGGGGATGGTCACGCCGCAATCCCTTCTCCTCTATTCTCCTCTCGGGATTTTGGGCACGCACGCACACGCACCCAGCATGAGTTTTCAGCCACCGGGTCCGGGACGCAAACCATGGTCGACTACGTGGGAGTCCAGCGACATAGCCATTATGCTAACTGCTGGTTCCCTGTTCCTAGATTTTATACAAAGGTTGGAAAACTACAGCCCACTGGCCCCTGTTTTTGTGAATAAAGTTTTATTGAAATGCAAGCCAGCTCATTCATTACATATTGTCTATGATTATTTTTGTGGAAACTTGGAACAACTTCAGAGTTAAGTAGTTGTGACAAGCTATGTGACCCATAGCTTAAAATATTTAGTATTTGATCTTTAGCAGGCACAGGTTGTCACCCTCTAGTTTCATTTATTCTTTTCATTTGTATACTTTCAAAAAAGGTTAGAGCAATATCAAGTTGGGGGTTTTTAATGGAAGAAAGCATCATTATCTATATTCCCAAGGAGTCCCTAAACCAATCAGAAAAGCTGAAGAGATACATGAGAAACATATATAGGAATAGATGTGATACACATATATGAAAAGGTGTGCCACAAATACTTATTAGGCCTCACCAAGTGCTAGGGAGCCAGGGACTTTGAGAGATAACAGGTGAATGGAATACAGCCCTATTCTCAGAGTTAACTGTCCAATAGGAGAAATCTGCTAAGCTAACTAGAATGTCTAATAGAGGCTATGAAAAATACGCCTTGTTATGGGATTCACAGGATAGAAAATGGCTTCTGTAGCCTGGTGTGGTGGGTAGAAGCTTCAGAATGCAGATTACGAAGCTATAGTTAAGATTGCTTCTTCTAACAGTAAGGGAGATCTTTGTAGCCTCCAGATGTTCGCTGAAGTACAGCTGCTTCTATAGTAGAGGGAGGCTTGTATTTTTTTTCTCGAAGAAAGGACAGGATGAATCTCAGCAAGTTATTTGGCATGAGCTTCAGAGTTATAATAGACTCAGAAATGCTTCATTTCAGGACTGAAATTGGAACAAAAATATGATTACAACCGAAATTAGCTTGAAATTAGAAGTGACCTTTACAGATTATCTACCAATCTCCTGCTCCTTTTATAGCTGAAAAAACTGGGGCCAAGAAATCAAGTTAGTTGTATAAAATTGTCTCTGGACCTAGGCTGCTGACTCTCTGGTCTGAGCTAAATTCCCCTATACTTTTTCAAATTTTCAAGTCACATTCTCTGTGGATTTGGAGAACATCTTAGTATCCTCAGCATGCCGCCTCTCACAGCTTTACAGAACTTCCTGAACAGCATAGTCCTTTTCTTGGTCCCCCCGAGCCCCCCAGAATCACAGATTTGGGAGTAAATATAGATAAAGATACGTAGGACTCTACCCTGCTGCTCATGAGGGTAGACTTTCTGGGCTAGGCTGTGCAAATCTGCTACAGTGCCATAGACGTGTGTATTGGGTGGTTGGAAAAGTCATGGCACAGTTTTGCATAGAAAAACAGAAAAATATCTCCTGTATGTTTTATAATATATAATAAATAATTTTGCTATAGGGTGTGTATCTACCTGTGGCAGGGGGTTAGAAAGTGAGCGAGTACCCCTAAGGGGTGACCCACAGGCAATTCCCTCTACTCCACCGTCCACTTGGGATTTGGGGCGTGCGTGCACACATGCTCAGTGTGTCTTCCAAGTCACCAGGCCCAGAACTCGATTGCGTAGTTGGCCATATGGGATCCAGCCTCCCCCAACCAACATGCTTCTGGCTGACCCAGCGCCCAGTATTTTTATACAGATGCTGATCGATACTTGGAATACCCTTAGGAGTGGGTTTTTGTTTGTTTGTTTTTTGGGGGAAGGTCAGAGATGTGAGTGGGTAGATGGCTTGCTGGTGATGAGGAGGATGGAAACTTGAACTTCCTTTTAACTGTTAATCAGCACATATGTCCTCATTTGGTCAACAAGTATGTATTAAGCCGTAACTATGCACCATGCTTTGTTCTAGGTTCTTGGGATACAACAATGAACTGAATAGATAAGGATCTTTCCATGGAGCTTTTACATTTTAGTTAGTGTGCTTCATTAAGGGGGAGAGTGTTTTCCATGCGGGAGCCACTTGGAATTGGGCAGGTTGAAGCCTTGGACGTGGAGGAGGAAGACCAGTGTCTGAGCTCAGCACATCCTCTTTGCCAGTGCTGCAGTCCTGTGCATTTCTTTGCTCCACATCTCACTTCCCTGCAGCTGAATCCCTGTCTCTTGTTAGTACTTTCATGCTGGTTCTTCTGGGTCTAGGGTCTATTTTTTCCTTGTCCTTGCAGGCGCTTGCCCTCTTTCCTGGCTCCCCTAATATTCTGCTGGGCCTGAGGACCTCCTGTTATGCTCATCTGTCCTCTTGCCTTTGCAAAGCCTTCCTGATGCCAGTTGCATCTCTCTTCACTGGTCTGTGCTCTCTGTCTCTCTGCGTTTCCCAGCTCATTCAAGATTTCCAGCTCCTCTCCCACCCAATGGAGAATGCCTAACTCCAGATCTGGGGTCTCGCCTGTGAACCCATGCACCACATGAGACAGGGGTACCCCAGCTATGTCGGGAATCAAGACTTGTAGAATATTGCTTCCACTCCAGTGACAGCATTTACTCGTTGCATATTAAGTCACTCATTCTACAATGTTTATTGAGCATAATTCTAGATAGGCACCTAATGGTGGAGAAAACCCCAGCTCCTGCTTTCAGAGATCTTCCATTAACAGATGAAGAAGCAGGGTGGAATATTGTCTATAACCTCCGGGGCCAGTTTCCTCATAAAGAAAATGATGAATTTGGAGTAAACATTAATATCCCTTTCAGTGCAAACATCCGGTTTATACGCCCTTTTGAGTCACTTTCCCCTCCTCCATTTCCATGTTGTCTGCCTACAACTGATTGACTGTTGTACTCAGCGAAGGTTACAAAAACAAGCAGGATTTCTTAAACAGCCAAAAATGAAGAGAAAGAAAGAGAAAGATATAAAAACCGAGAATTCTAGAGATTCTGGAAAAGAGGGGCTAGTTGGATATTGAAGTGGAAAGTATAAGGTTTTTTTTTTTTTTTTTTTTTTTTTTTTGGAGAGGTTTTTCGCTATAGGGCGCGTGCGCTTGCCAGACAGACAGAGAGAGACAGAGAGACAGAAAGCGAGAAATCACCCCCCCAGGG
>NW_006159610.1:5411350-5495527 GCF_000334495.1 Tupaia belangeri chinensis | reverse complement strand
GACAGACAGAGAGAGACAGAGAGATAGAAAGCGAGAAATCACCCCCCCAGGGGGGATGGTCACGCCGCAATCCCTTCTTCTCCATTCTCCTCTCGGGATCTTGGGCACGCACGCACACACGCCTGGTGTGAGTTTTAAGCCACCGGGTCCGGGACGCAAACCGCGGTCGACTATGTGGGAGTCCAGCGACATAGCCATTACGCTAACTGCTGGTTCCCAGTATAAGTTTTTTGATGCCTGCGACCTGGAGTTCCCCAGTGGTTCGCATGAAGGATTTGCTTGGGGAAAATCACTAGTGTTCATGGGAGTGAGATCATGAAGAGCCAAGGAGGGCGGAGGGGGCTGGAGCTCTTCCTGGTCCTCTTCTTGTTTCAGTGTTCTGCTCTTGTGCCTTTTCCATCGAGCGAGCAAAAACAGCAGCTAGTTTATGTTTTTAACGTGGAAAAGCAGAAGAGAGAAGAGCTGTTTGAGTTAAGCTTATGTGTTGCTAAAAACCTTGTTTTACTAGTTTATTGATAACAGAATGGCTACAGCCTAAAGGAAAAGGTGATTAAATTCATAAATCTCTGTTGATCTGTTTGTGGATACGATAAGCACACATCCTAATTCATATAATGCATTCTGTTGTCTCCGTAAATGATCCTATAGCCATAGCCTGCATATCAATATTAGTTCAGAAAATATAAACACTCATTGCTGATACTGTCTGCAAGGCATAATACTAAATTATCTTGTCATTCAACCCAGTTTTATCATGGTCACTAAGGTAATTTTATTGGAAGAAGTGAGTAATTTGTAAATCATAAAAAGGTAAATAACCCCAGTTATATTATTCTTCCTTATTAGGTGTCTTTTCCTCATCCTCTCTCAGTTCTGACTAATACTTTTCTAGAGGTTTTTAAAGAACTGCGTCACAATCTGTGTGATGGGATAGGTTGGTAATGCTGGATTTAAAGTGAATTTCTGATAGAATACAATGAGTTGAAAATTTGAAAAAATTGAAAGCACAAAAAATATACAGAAGAGAATAAAAGTTCCCAATAGCTTCCTCTTTCTCAAGAAATAACTAGAAGGTAACAGGTCTGGGAGGACAGTGATATTGTCTGTTTTAATATTTGTACCTGTACCAAAAGGTGCTTGGTACATAGTAGGCATACAGTAAATATTTATGGGGGCCAGATGGTGGTGCTGCAGTTAATAGGGATGCTCTGTGAGGCTACTCATATAGGAAGGTTCTGGGTTCATGTCTGGAGACCTCCCTTAGTGCACTGTGATCTGGGGCTGGCAGAGGCTGGAGGTGGGTCATGGTGTCAAGACCCTGTTGGGGATATTGTCTCTCTCTCTCCTTTCTCTCTCTCTGTCTCTGTCTCATTCATAAAAGAAAAAAATGAATAAACTTAAAATAAGTAAGTAAATATTTGTAGAATGGATAAATACTTCTTTCAAGTCTTTTTTCTCTGTACACATACATACAAATATTATATAATAATGATTACATTTGCATCTTTCCTTATTCTGTATTTCAGTTTTGTATCTTTATTTTTTTAATCAGACTGTATTCATAAGTTCTTAGTGGGATCAGAAGACAATACAATAAATATGGCATCATATACGGAATTACTTTAAAAAGCCTTTGGTTTATATTTCAGCTCATAATGACTAAGAAATCTGAAGTCAGGCTTTTCCTTTTGTGCTTCCTTTCATCATCTGTAGAACTGTATTTGTAGGATCAGCCTGAAGGTACAGATATTATGGGGAAAAAAATGTGTGGATTTCAAAAATATCTTGCACCAAAAAAACCCTGTACTTTAATTCCAGTTTTCCACAAAGTTTTTGGAGTCCCTTCATATATAGACAGTGTTATGAGCTTAGATCTCAGAGTCAGATAGGCCTGAATTTGAATCTTTTCTCTCCCACAGTGCCAGGTTATTTGACCTTCGGCAAGTGACCTTGGGCAAGTGTCTTACATTTTATAAATGTTATTTCCTTGGCTGTGAAAGGCGTTTGCACTTGTTAGATAGGTTAGCTACAGTGTGTTGCCATAACAGATTGACCCTGGAATCTGGTTGGTTTAGCACAACAATGGAGTGTTTCCTGTTCACACACAGTGCCAGTCCAGGCCGCATGAGGGATGGTGGTGCGATCCAGGTCACGTTCCTGTGGTGCTGCTGTGCCATCTCCAGTGCGATCTTCGGTGTCTAACGCAGAAGGAAAGGGAGCTTGGTGATGCCACTGTAGCTCCCCCTACCTCGACATCAGTGTTTCGCCCTAGGTATCATTTCTGCTCACAGTTCATTCTGTAGCCCCACATGAGAACAGAGCCTGCAAGTAAACTTTCTGGGTGCTTAGGAGGAAGAGGAGACCCAGGGATGGGGAGGCCCTAGTAGTTTTTTTACAGCAGAACTTGATACAAGTAAGTTCAACAGATGCTGGTATAATTCAGAGCTTTACCAACCTGTGATTAAAAAAATAGAATCACACTTTGTTTTTTAATCTAAGTTAATATGACAGAGCCCCCTTAGAACAGTGGTAGAGGGCTGGCTCTGTGGCCTGATGGTTAAAGCTAGATCCCATACGGCCTACTGTGTAGGTCGAGTCCCAGACTCAGTGGTTGAGTAACATGAGGGTATGTGTGCATGTGTGCAAAAAATAAAAGGAGGGAGAAATGGAGAAGGAATTTGGGTGTTGGGTGTGACCATTCCCCATGGAGAGTGCTTTCTCCTCTCTCTCTCTCTGGTGAGCACACACACCCTCTAGCCAAAAAAAAAAAAAAAAAAAAGTAAAAATGAATAAATTCCTCTCACAGTATCTTTTACTGATTTTCAGGAATTCCCATAGTCCTTCCTCTTGGACATTCTCCAAGAGATCTTGTAGGTCTTCCATCCAGCCTCCTCACCCTGCCCCTCTGCTAACTTGGGTGCACTTGTGCCGACTTCCGGTTGTGCCTTTCTGTCTTCCCTTGAGGGCTACCACTCAACCTTCTTCTCATGTTCTCCCTAGTTTTCTTCAGGACAACCACCAGGGGGCGTAGTTTATGAGAACATAGGCTAAAGCGAGCAAAACCCAGAGAACAGTTTACAACTGTTACCAGCTGGGCGTGTCTTCACCGAGCCTCAGACCTAAACCTACCTTCAGTCTGCTGTTTCGTGGGTTCTTAGCTCAGCTCCATCTTGCCCCCACCACAGAGAGTAATTCAAACCTCTACATGCTTGGGAGTCCAGAACCAAGTTGTTTACCCTATTTCCAGGCTCGCTCGCTCTCTCTCTCTCTCTCTTTTTTAAGCCTCTGGATTACTTCTTACCAGGATGGCTGCCAGTGGGAAACGCAATTCCCCACAGGGGACATTTCATAGTGTGCCTTGGCTTCCGTATCCCTGAAAATGCAACACCCTACAATGCATTACTCCAAATCTGGATTATTTGATGAGAGTGAGTGAGGAACAGATTCTGTGACCTTTCTTCCAGAAGTTGATGGGGCAGGTTGGGGGCGAGTCTTAACCACTTTCCTGATATTCCAGGTTCACATCTCTCCCAAGAATAGATGCCTGGACAGCTCAAACACAGTGTCTGAAGAACAAATCAGAATGTCAAGGATCAATCAATTCTAAATCAAGCCCTGGCCGGGGGGGGGGACCCAAAACAAAAAAACACAAAAACAAACCAAAAAACCCCCACAAAACCACCCACCGAAACAAACAAAAACAACTCTACCTTTGCACACACAATTTTGTCAGTGCAGATAATTTCCATTATTAGAGGATATTTCATGTGTTTATCTGATATTTTCCACTGTGTTTTTTTTTTTTTTTTTTTTTTTTTTTTTTTGTATTTAGGCTTCCTAGAGGTGAATAGGGAGATACTTGCTGCTTTCTGTTTACATGAATAGAAGGTCCCCCAAAGCAGACCTTTCCATAACAGAGCAGTTCTACCTAAAAGAAAACAAATTCTTCCCATTATAAAGCAGAAGTCCACAAATGGATGTTTTTACAACTTCATAAGAGTTTTAAAGTCCAGCTCCCACCAGAGCTCTCTTTCATTAGATATTTTGATTACAGCGAAACAAACTTACAGTTTCCATTCTTTATCTTTCCATGTGCTATTTTAAATAATAAACTCTATCACGTATAAAATTTTAGCTTTGCCAGTGGTTACTCCTGGTTTCAAGCCCGCTTGACTCACTCCACATACTTGGTTTTTCCTTTCCTACTTTAATTTTTTCCCCAGTAACGTATTGTTTTCCTTGCCATAACACTGAGTAAAACACAGGCTATTTATGTACATAGGCTTTTCTTCTCACGAGCGTATTTTGTGTTTGCGAATTAATCTCATGGTGTGGGTCTGAACATGCCTGTGCCTTGGCAATGACCTTCAGGTGCCCATGGATCTGCATGTTAAGGCTCTCAGTGTGTGTGTGTGTGGGGGGGGGGGGGGGTGGTGAGAAGGCACTTCTGGCCATAGTGAAGGTCCCGGGCAGGATCGATGGTAATTCTTTCATTAATACTCTGTTTTTTTTTTCCTTTTACTTTGCCCAAGGACATGTACACTTACTAAAAAGAGACAGAAAGGGAGAGAGAAGAGGAGGGAGAAAGCACCTTCCAGTGGAATGTCTGGGCATGACAATCCCTTTTTCTCTATTCTCCATCCTGTCAGAATTTGGGGCACACATGCACCTGTGCCTGGTGTGTTTTTCAAGCCACTGGGTCTAGGACTTCAACTGTGTGGCTGACCATGTGGGATCTGGCTTTCTTAACCACCAGGCCATGGGGGCAGGTCCAAGGTTCTCTTTCTGTCCAGAGTAATTATGAGGTTTTCTTTTTTCTTTCTTTTTCTTTTGGGGGGAGTTTTATTTTTGCTATAGGGCACATGCACTCGCCTGACAGAGAGAGACAGAGAGACAGAAAGTGAGAAATCACCCCCCAGGGGGGATGGCCACACCGCAATCCCTTCTCCTCTGTTCTCCTCTTGGGATCTTGGGCACGTACGCACATGCGCCTTGCGTGAGTTTTAAGCCACTGGGTCCAGGAAGCGAACTGTGGTCAACTACATGGGAGTCCAGCAACGTAGCCATTATGCTAACTGCTGGTTCCAATTATGAGGTTTTCTACTGTGACTCCTATTGCAAGGGGTTTCTAACTAGGGAAGATTTAAAGTTCTGTGTCTTTTTTTTTTTTTTTTCCCACTTTTGAATGTAACAGTTCACCCACCGCTGCCAGCACTGACAGAATTGGAATGGGAGTAGGTGGGTGAGGGGGGTGCGGGTGGCAAGAGGAATGGCAATCATCAGTTTAGGAACAATCTCTGAGCCAAAGAAATGCCTTTGGCAGATGAGAATCGGGTAAGTTTGTCTCTTTGCCTCCTTGGAGGGAGGTACACTATAAATCTGACTCAACCCAGGGACTATTTATGGGAGATCATTATTAAAGAATAGATATTTGATTTTTCAATTAGTCCTGGCTTGGGGAGACTGAGTTGAGCCATGAATTACTTACTATGCATTGATAACTTTGCTCTAGCTAGCCATGAGGGAAAGATAATCTCTTGCAAGAATCTTTTTTGATTATATTTATATATTTGGAGATATAAAAGGATTATGAAATACAGAGCTTTATTATTAGATAGCAGCCCCTGTGGTTGTCAGCATTGTCAGAATCAAGAGATTTTGTTTATGTTAACTCGTGATTATGCTTTTGCAAATCGCTCAGTATGGCAAACTCACGAAGTTGGAGTGAGCATCCAAATTCATTGAGATAGTTATCTTAACTAGATTCAGCTTCTGAGCCCATGAGTGACTGTCATTCTCTGTGATTCAAATAGATATTTGGGTGCAGGTGGTCACGTCTGGCATGCAGGTTTCTGTACAGATTTGGCACCTGTGGTTTGTTTAGTCTTATCACTCAGACACGGATGCCTCTTGGAGCACCGCGTTGTGCATTTCACTGAAATCTTTCTGCAGAATCTATGACCTCTTGTGATCCTAACAGGAAGGAGTCCATGTACAGAGGGACAGGACATGTTAAGAATCAGAGCTGCGATAATATGCCAGAGGAAACTTGTGGGGTTAACTTTCTTCCCTAAATTCGGCTTCTGTTTTTTACATACCCTTCGTCCAAACCCCAGCACTTCACTTGCCCATCTGCATTTTCTCTGTGTGTTGCAGATGTCAGGGTTGTGCAAAGAGGCATCTGTAAGACGGTGTTGGAATGAGTAACAGCTCTGTGGTTTATGGATAGAAGAGCATGCCTGCCTTTAGGCCACTTGTTATTCACTAATTAAAATCAAGAAGACTTTTCAGCAAGCCCTTGTATGTGCATAGTACTGCTGGATTGCTTTCTCCTTTTGGTATTTCTGATGGGATGGACAGGAAGGCAAGGTGAGCCTCATGACAGCAGGTAACAATGGCGATGCCTCCCAGCCCCTCACCCCCATTCTGGGACAGGCACTTCATTGGCCAACTTAAACACATTTTTCTAGTTCTCTAAATAACCATTCAAGTGAAGATTTATTAACTCCTTTTTATAGAAGAGGAAACTGAAGTTCAGAGAGGTTAACTAATTTGCCCAATTACTCAGTGTGTGTGACAGAATTAGGATTTGGACTAGAATAATTTTTTAATTTCACTTTACTTCCAATCTTTTATTCTTATTTCCTTTTTAAATTTTATTTTAAATTTATTTTAGAGAGATTTTTGCTATAGGGTCCATGCTCTTGCCAGAGAGACAAAGAGAAACAGAGAGGAGAGAGAGAAATCACCCACAGGAGGATGGCCACACTGCAATCCCTTCTCCATTCTCCTCTCAGGATTTTGGGCACACATGCACATGTGCCCAGTGTGAGTTTCAAGCCTCTGGGTCCAGGACTTGAATTGTGGTCGGCCATGTGAGAATCCAGTGATGTAACCACTGCAGCATCTACTGGTCCCTTCTTTTCCTTTTTAATTTGCCAGAGAGTGCACATGCTTGACAGAGACAGAGGGAGAATGAAAGGGAGAACACACTCCCCACCTCACAATGGAGTGTGGTCATGCCACAGTCCCTTCTCTTCCGTTTCTCTATCCTATTGGAATTTTGGGTACACTCACGTACACATACACACACCTGGCATGTTTCTCCAAGCTGCCAGTGAAAAGATTTGAACTGCATGGTTGGCCATGTGGGATCAAGCTCTCTTAACCAGTAGGCCACAGGCAGGCCCTCTGCTTCTAATCCTAAGCTTTAAAATGGTATGTCATATAGTCTTTATGTATGAGAAAAGCTCATTCTACATGGATTTAGTGTATGTTAACCGGTAATTAGAAAACATAGTCATTGGCCAGGTGTTGTGTCACCAGCAAGTCATAGATGCTTTCCAGAGATGTTACCTTGGTTAATTATTCACCTGATAATTGAGCACATCATGCAGCCAAGCCTGGTGTTAGTTGCTGGAGTGGGGCAAGAAGGATTGGGCTGGTCTGAGTGATTTCTAGTCTCCTTTTCTTGCAGTGAGACATTATTCAATTCTCTAGTTTTGAGGTAGGGTGGAATGATTGGGATGAATCCCTGGAGACAGCTAGAGAGATGCACCCCTTATACCTCCTGCAGCCAAAATACTTTGTTGAGGGCTGAATAAAGACATGGGACAGCCAGGCTGTCAGCCCCTGGGGAATTTCGTCTGTGAGTGTGACCTCAGACATCCTCCCCATGGAAATTCCTCACATGAGAAATCTTGAATTCATGCCAAGTAGTACTGATTCAGTTCTACTTTTTGCTCAGAATGATGTGAATAAAATCAGAAGTGGGAGACAGAGGAAGTTGGTCTTTCATTCTAAATTAATAAGCTAAGGTATTTCAAACTTATTTCCTTTTTTTTTTTTTTTTGGAGAGTTTTTTTTTGCTGTAGGGCGCATGTGCTCACCAGACCGACAGAGAGAGACATAGAGACAGAAAGCGAGAAATCACCCCTCAGGGGGGATGGTCACGCTGCAATCCCTTCTCCTCCATTCTCCTCTCAGGATCTTGGGCACGCACGCACATGCGCCAAACGTGAGTTGTAAGCCACCGGGTCCGGGACGCAAACCGCGGTCAACTATGTGGGAGTCCAGCGACGCAGCCGTTATGCTAACTGCTGGTTCCCTCAAACTTATTTCTTTATGAAAGTAGATTTCTACAGTGGATCTCTTTGGGCTGTATAAAGAAAATTTTTGCTTCTATTTGTCCAGTCTCCTGATTTGCAAGTCCTGATATAGGGGTGTAAGTAGAGGTGATCAAGTCAAAACTGACTTGATGTGTAATACTTGGTAGATTTATTGGTGCTCTTTAGTGTAATAAGATGCTTCTCCTTTTCTTCAACGTTGAAAGTCATGGTAGAGCAGAATCACTGGGAAACATCAAGATGAATACCTCAACCTAGACTAGTTCTACTGAGCAGGGAGAGACCTCAATTTCAATCTTCTCTTGCCTGCCAATTCAATTCTGCAAGTGGCAAAAATAGACTGACAAGCAGATGGTCACTCTCATATGCTCTATTGACAAGTAGGAAAAATAGGGAAGAGGGAATCAGGAGGCATGTGACCAAAAACAACAACTGGTCACATGCCTGAACAATTGGGCTGATAAAATCTGCTGGGAGGACCTCATGTATATACTGGTGTAGTATACACACTTTATATTTGCCAAACCATTCCATAGCTGGTCTCTCATTGGCCATTCTAACCACATTGTGTGGTTGGCAGATGGACTCTATTCTTCCCATTGGAGAGAGGAATGAATAGCTAAGGAAACCCTTTGGGAAATTAGCAAACGAGCCATGGCTGGTGTTCCCAGAGAGGCCCAGGCCGAGGTTCCATAGAATGCCTCACTGATCCCTAGGGCCAGTCTTTTTATTTTCTTTTCCCTTAAGCAGATCACACTGCAACTATTAAAAAAGGCAGAGAAGCCTAGGCTTTTTGTTTGTTTTTTGTTTTTTGAGTTTTCAATATGGGAAGAGACTTAGAGTTTATTTTGCCCATCATCTTTCATTTTGGAGTTGAGAAAAATGAGCCCCAGAGAGATATGATTCACAAGATCAGTGAGTTCTACATCCCTGGCTAGCTAGCCTAAGGGATATCTGATGTGAGTTTTTAAAAATGTGCCAGAGGAGAAAACAGTACTTCAGGTACATAACTTGGCAAGCCGAGGTGCCTTTGTGCAAGGAAAGTGGTATCTTTTAAAAGGTGTATATAGACCATGCTGGGCATGCAGCTTGGAGAGTGAGCATGGATTAATTTCAGCTCCTGATCCTTCTGTGCTATCCACAAACTGTGCACTTTATGAAATGGGTCTGTATGATTTTCCCAGTTCATTTAAAATAGATTTGGATGGAAATCATTACTGAGTGAGGGAACAAGCTTTCCATTAGGTAGACTAGGGCGTCCATATGTCTACCATTTGCCCTCATTTGGCACAAATCAATCAAGCCTTAGAGATGAGGGGTGAATCTATGTTTTATTTTTTATGGTTATGGGAATGAATAATGAGAAGGCAGACCTGGAAGTCAGATTAGACTGAAGCTGGATATTTTCAAAATTGTAGCAAAGAAAATAGTTAATGAAAATCTGGCATGTTTCACAATGAGTATTTAGTGAATTGGATATGAAGAGGAAATGAACGACATCACCCAAAAAAAGAAAAGTCCCTACCTTCTCTATATACTAAAAAAAGAGTATTCACATATTCACATAAGACATTTCTGGGTTGTTTGAGGTACCACAATATCATGATATCAGTATAAATTCTCAATATCATAAGAAGAAATTTCTCTGGAAGGCAGACTGTGGATGAATGAAGTCAGATTGGTTAGCGATTAGTGGTTGAGGCTTATAAACAGGTCTTTCTTTTAACACATTGCTACAAATGTATTTTATGAATATGGCAATTTCTATTGAACAGTAAATAGCTGTACATCATTGGGAAATAGTGAATAATTCTTTGGTGGTGAAAATAGCCCTGACAGTGACTAGACCTTTCTTGTCCATGCTCTGCAGGTAGCCCAAAGGTCTCCTTTGATAACTCATTACAATTGGAATGTAAATAGGGGTCAGTATAGAACAGTAGCTAAGCGTTCAGGCTTTGAAGTCTGGGTTAAAATTCCACTTTTGTCACTTGGTAGCTATATGGTACTGGTTAAATTACTTACAGTCACTCTGTGTTTCATTCTGCATCTGTAAAATAGTAATGCATGTAGGGTGTATGCATAGGGCAGTATGTATGTAGGATGCATTAAATGAGAAAATCCACATAAAGTGCTTAGTACCATGCGTAGAAAACAGAAGCCCTTAATGGATGTTGGCTATCACTGTTGATGGACTATAAGAGACTGATTCTGTCTTGTTCCTTGTGTTATTCCCAGTGTGAAGCTTGGTATACATAAACACACAACAAATACATCAATAGCCCCATTTCTTCATGGCTCCAGAATGGGGAAGCTTCAGGTTTCCAAGAATGTTATAAGTGGAGTTAGGCCCCATATGACCAGGGGTTTTCTTCAGCTTGGTGTGTTCATTCTGCTACACTTTAACTCTGGATTGGTTTGCTTTTGCACGAAGAGAGTGATATATAGGAGGCATTCATTCTTAGCATCTTAAAAATTGACAGCTAATGTTTACAGTCATTCAAAATCCAGTATCCAAATAATATGTTGGGAAATAAGACGTGCAATTCATAGGGATGGAAGTACATAAGCGTCAGGGCAGAGGTTCTGAGTTCTAGTTCCAAGCCTTATCAAAGATGAGCTATCCTGTCATTTACTTAAACTTAACTTTTTAAACAATGAAAGAATTACCTCCTATGATTTTCAAGGTCTTTTCTTGCATTTATATTTCTAAGATTTTAGTTATTTTTTGTTAATTTCTTAGATATATTGATACAGGTACACCTTTATATTTTAGATATTGAGTCATTGGGAAAGTCATGACAGAGTTTTCTGTTTTTCTATACAAAAATGCGTCATGACTTTCCTGATGACCAGCAAAATGCACATTCAGTTTCTGCAAATAGAGTTCTTTTTGTATTTCAGGAAAATTTGCTGTTGAAAGGAGTCCTGCATAAATGTTTCCTATAAATCAGGGATCTTTTTTAATGGAAATAGTTCTGATTTAGTGTTTCTACTTTGAAATTTTGCTTGTATTGTTTTTTCTTAAAATGAGGCATATCTGAGTATGTTCAAGTAAAACTAATACCATTTGGTGAGTAGACACAGGCCTGATACAGGGAACTAAGTATTTGGGGGTTCTGCATTTCTGTTTTTATCTTGCCTTTTTTTTTTGCACATATTAAAAACATTATCATGTTTCATGTCATCCAATTATGTTTAGCCTCAGTAGTTTTGCAGTTCAATTTTTAGAAATCAACCAGCCTTGACTTTTAAAAATTGGTTCCAAGATTCCCCAAACTTCTGGTTTAATCTGACTTAAAGAAATAACATGTAACAATCATCATTTAGAACCACTATCATTAATGATATGAGGGCAGATGATACTTCTCTAGTATCTAGAGAAAGCTGGATAGAGTGCTTATCTCTTCCTGTGATCCATATGACCTCTGATTAATTTAATCATGGCTCTGTATCTAATGCTGAGGGCCTGCAACAAGATTTTGATTGACAAAATCTATTTCCTCCTCATACTCATTTAGGCCTCTTGGAAGCTTGGGGTTTCTGATTAAATTATGCTATTTTTATAACCTGCAGAAGATCCCATATGGTCAAGTTCCCTTTGCTTCCAGTGTTTTTCCTAGATGTTTGTTTTGCTCAGGACAAACAAGATGCAGTTTATGGGGTTAGTGTTTGCCCTTCCTATATAAAAAAATTTTAAGTGTTTTCTTTTTCAGTTGACCATTTTAGAAGTTAAATTTATTGATTGCTAAGCATTTTAATGCCTCCTTTCATTTATTCTTCACAGCAGCCAGACTACTACTAATCCCATTTGTCTTTGCAAAAATAAGCCACAAAGGAACTACGTAATTTGCCTACAGTCACGCAGCTAGTAGGAAGTTGAGCCAGGTCTGAAATTTAGATCTGTTTGGCTTACCTACGCTTCTTATGAAAACCGAGCTTGATGGTGCTAGGGCTTTAACGTGGGGCATTACCCTTGACTCCTGCCCCTCCTTATTTCATTTCTCAATTGTTTCCCTTTCCAGTTGCTGGGACTTGGAAAAGTCTACTCTGGTCTATCCTAACCAGTGTGCTTAAATTGAAATTTTTTAAGACTGAGAGTTGAGGTTTTGGCTGCCTCCTTCTTTCTTAAAATTGTTTTGGGCTTCTGTTCAATTTGGTCCATTTTCTTCATGGCAAATAATTTTATATTTTCTAAGATTGTACTTTTTGCCACCAAAAAAATTCAGTGATTTAAAATCAACTATTAAGGGGGGGGGGGGAAATCCTCTGCCTCATCATATGCCATACAGTGGTAAATGCTAGGGCCCTGGTATCTTCAAGGTCCTAAAGGAGCACAGAAAAGGGCTATGTGGCCAAATACGTAGATGATTCCTGATCTGAGCCTTGGAGGGTGAATGTCATTTAACTGGGTAGAGAAAGGTGGAAATAGTTTTTAAGTAAGAACACAGGATGAACAAAAGAATGGAAGTGTGAACTGATGGTTTGTAAAGCAAAAGCAAGAGCAGAATAGATTAATGTTACTAAAGCAAACACTGTGAGGCAAGGAGTGGCAGAAGATAGATTTGAACACATAGGAGGAAGTCCTATGGTGCAATGCCAAGGAGATTGGAATTTATTTTAGGGCACTCCTAAAGGGTTTTAACTGGGACAGATGTGTTTTTTTCACATAGATAACCCTAATTACAGTAAAAAAGGTGGATTTCAGGGACAGTAGCTAGAGTGGAGGCAGGGTGACCAATGGAAAGATGCGAACATGGTATGAGTGTGAAGTGAGAAAGGATCCACCAGGGGAATGGTAATAAAGATGCAGAAGATTTTCAGATTAGATAGAAGGGCAGTTGGCAGGACTTGATGATTTGTGGTGATGTGTAAAGGAGAGAAATTGATAATTATTTATTGATTATACACTCTGTGCCAGGCACTTTAAGCTCTTGAGGAATAGAAGATTGAAATTTGTGGGCCAGCCCATGGCTTGGTGGTTAATGCAGCTGAATTCCATGTAGCTGGCTTCACAGTTTGAGGCCTGGATCTGGGGGTTTGAGAAACACCCTGAGTATGTGCGTATGTATGCTCAAAATCCTGAAAGAAGGAAGAAATGGAGGAGAAGGGATCATGGTGTGACTGTGCCTCATGGGGAATGCTTTCTGTCTGTCTGCCTGTCTCTCTCTTTCCAGCAAGCACATGTGCCTCTGGCAAAATAAAAAGAAAAAAAAAAGAAAAAAAAAAGAATTCTAAGTCTATAGACTGGCTGTAAAATCTCCTTTTGTGAATGAGATATCTATTGCTGTATAAGAAATAACTCCAAAACTTAGTGACTAGAAAACATGACCTTTATCATTTCATAGATTCATGGGTTCAGAATCCAGGAGTGACTGAGCTAGGGTTCTGGGTCGGTGTTTCTCATGAGATTGCAGACAAGGTCCTGGTTGGGGCCGCAGTCATTTCAAAACCTACCTGAGTCTGCTTCCAGTGTAGGTAGGTCCCTTGTTCCAGGGTCCTTTGCACAGAACTGTTTCGTAAGATAGCACCTGGTCCTTCCCAGTGGAGCTAATAACCCAGGAGGTATGAAAAAGACCATATGAGTCAAAAGCTACAGTCTTTTAAAATCTTGATCTGGAAATGACATCCCATCACTTCTATTGTATTTTGTTTATTAGAAGGGAGCCTGTAATTCCAGCATGGACTAAGGGGAGAGATTGACACATGGCATGAATACCAGGAACAGGAATCCTGGGGGCCCTGTTAGAGGCTGCTGACCACGCTTGCATGACTGAATAGAGAGCAGCGTAGGACTGAAGGTCAAGGATACAGTTGAAAGTAGATTTTAAGGAGTTAATGAAGAGTCTTAGTTTAGGCAGAAACTATTGTATGTTCAAGAGGCTCTACCAGAGATGTAGATTGGGGGTGGTCATCATTTTATGTGCGGCACCTGAAACATCCAATGGATGACTGTGTTACTTCCTCCAAATTATTGCTCAGAGGTCACCCTTTCAATGAGGTCTATCTTGACCAATCTATTTAAAATTGCAACCCTCATGCCCCTCCTTACGTATTTCTTTTCCTTTTAAGAGATTTTTATTTTAATTAATTAATTAATTAATTAATTTATGTTATAGGATGCATGTGCTCACCAGAGAGATAGAGAGACGGGAAACCAGAAATCACCCTCCATTGGGGGGATGGCCACACTGCAATCCCTTCTCCTTTATTTTCCTCTCGGGGTTTTGGGCACGCATGCATATGCATTGGTGTGAGTTTTAAGATGCCGAGTGTGAGATGTGAACTGCGGCTGACTACGTGGGAGTCCAGCAATGTAATCATGAATGTAATCATTATGGCATCTGCTGGTCCTCCTTCTGTACTTTCAATGCTCCGTCTCCATTTGTGATTTATGCATAAACCTTGCATCTTCTCTCAGGCTGATGCCTTTACTTATTGTTCATTGTCTGTTTTACCATGTAAACTGCATGGAAGTTGTCTTTTTTGTTTTGTACACTGATATACTTTTTTTTTTTTTTGGAGAGATTTTCGCTATAGGGTGCATGTGCTCACCAGACCGACAGAGAGAGACATAGAGACAGAAAGCGAGAAATCACCCCCTAGGGGGGATGGTCACGCCACAGTCCCTTCTCCTTCTCTCTTCACTCGAGATCTTGGGCACGCACGCACACGTGCCTGGCGTGAGTTTTAAGCCACTGGGTCCGGGATGCGAACCGCGGTCGACTATGTGGGAGTCCAGCGACATAGCCATTACACTTCCCTACACTGATATACTTTTAATGCCTAATATTTGATGGATAATTGACTCTCAATTATTATGGAAGAAGGATAAAAAATTTCCAACAGTAGTACACAAAGCCAAAGATGGAAGCAACCCAACTATTTGCTGATAGAGGAATGGATAAAGAAAAAAGTAGTATATTCATAAATGTGATTTTATTCAGCCTTCAACAGTAAGGAAATTTGAGACCAGCAGTTGGTGTAGTGGCTATGTCACCGGACTCCCATGTAGTTGACCAAGGACCACGGTTTGAATACTGGACCCGGTGGCTTAAACTCACACCGGGTGCATGTGCGTGCGTGCCCAAGATCCCGAGAGGAGAATGGAGAAGAAAGGATTGTAGCATGACCATCCCCACTGGGGGATGATTCCTTGCTTTCTGTCTCTCATTTTCTGGCAAGTGCATGTGCCCTATAGCAAAAATCTCTGCAAAAATCCCCCCAAAAACTGCAATATGGATAAACCTTTAAGTCATTACACTAGGACAAATACCCTATGACACCACTTGTATGAGGTACTGGGAGTCATCAGATTCATATAGAGATGAAGTATAATGGTAGTTGCCAGGGACTGGAGTGGGGGAAGGGATGGGGAATGAGATGTGTGAATGTTTCAGGCTGGGAAAAGCAGTGGTAGTGGTAGTTTTATGGGCTATGTAAGTGTGTGCTGCATGCATGTGCGTGTGCACGCACGGATGTGTCTGTATGTTGTGGAAAAATTTAAGGCAAGGATTGAGGGGCACTTGCTGTTACAACTATTTGATCATAAATAAACAATACTGTATAGAGAGGATGGAAAAAGTTGGGAAGGATTTTAAAGCAACTTTTTATGTAAACCCTTATGTCTAAAACTTTCCAAATAGCCAACGATGTGGCACATGGGAAAGTTTGGAGCAAAATTATAGTGACTTGGTGTGATTCATCCAGTCTGCATCATTTAGATTGGTGTCTGTCAGGTCCCAGGAAAGCTTTCTTTTCTTTTCTTTCTTTCTTTTTTTTTTTTGGAGAGGTTTTTGCTATAGGGCATGTGCACTTGCCAGAAAGACAGAGAGAGACAGAGAGTCAGAAAGCGAGAAATCACCCCCCAGAGGGGATGGCCATGCTGCAATCCCTTCTCCTCCATTCTCTTCTTGGGATCTTGGGCACGTACACACACGCACCTGGCGTGAATTTAAGCCAACAGGTCTGGGACTTGAACTGTGGCGACTACATGGGTGTTCAGCGACATAGCCATTATGCCAACTGCTGGTCTCACCAGGAAAGCTTTTAAGATCAAGCTATCCTGAACTGTAAAAGGAGGTTGGTGGCTTACGGCAGTTAGGACCACAAGTTCTAGTGCAGTTTTATTATGAAAGGCATTAATAGGACATAAACTGTTGAATATTCTTATAGCATACTGTATTCATAAGAGATTTGAATTTGAATATTTTACTATAGCAAATTTATTGTATTCAAAAGATTCAGGCATTGCAAATCAGGCAAGGCTGAAAATGACCCAGGATAGGAATTAGAGTTCTGTCACACAGATTCATCAACATGGAAAAACTCAATTTAATACATTTTCATTGAGTAACTGTAAGACTGCATGGTATGAATATCAATGTATATTTTCATAAATATCTGTTGAAAAGTAATTATTCACATACAGTGTGAAACTAGATCACTATTTGGTCTACTAGCTAGTATTTGCATAGTTGGCATTGGCATAGCAATCAGCACATAGTCAAATAAATCGATGTTACAGATGACAGAATTTCAGGTTTTCTCGGGAATGGTGAATGAGTTTTAAAGTATTATGGGAAGGTGGAAACTTCCACTAAGACACAAAAAATGTCAATATGAATTAAAAATTGCTCCAAAAATATGCATAAATGCCTTTAAAGTCACACGGTCCTATTAGAACATGAGCAGTTAGCCATGGTGAAGTCAGGCAGAGTATAGGATAAAGATATAGTGTGGGTTTTTATTTTGGGAACCAGGAACTCTAGCATTAATTTCAGCAGGTTCATGAGGGTCCAGTAAGCAAAGCTCCAACAAAACACCTGTAGTTATGTTTATTCAGCAGTGAGACCAGATTTAGGAAGCTGACAATCAAACATTAGGGAGAGAAACTAGTTCCAGAAATCAAGGTTAGGCAAGGGCAAGAATGTGAGAAGAAATGTAAGTCAGAATAATAGTGCTGGCATCAGAATGGGCTTGAATGGAGGAGGAAAGGGCTTGCCCTATGGTTTTTATTTTTTTATTTTTATTATTTATTTATTTATTTATTTTTGGAGTTGAAGGTTTACTAGAAGTAGTGGGACTTAGGACATGATGATGACGATGATATTAATAATAAGAGCTGCCTGTTGGGTCCGTAATATGTGCCAAGCACTGTTAATTCCGTAAATATGTTTAGAACCTAGTATGTGCCCAAGTATGGGAAACATAAAACAAAATGGACAGAGTATTCTCATGAAGCTTTTGTTTCAGTAGAAGGAGACAAATAATACATATTAAATACATAGGCAAATATATAGTGAGTTGGATAGTGATAAGCACTTTGCTTTTTTAAATTTATTTTATTTTTTTCTTTCATTTATTTATTTTTACATTTTTCCACAAACATTTACTTTACATATCAAAAAATTTTAGCTCATACTCCATAGTTCTTGACAGTTCGTGATAAGCACTCTGTAAAATAGAAGAATCTGAGTGAATAAAGAGAATTGGGGAAGGGGTAAATATTTCATGTAGAAAGCTCAGGAAAGGCCCATCATTTTGAACAGGTAACATCGGTACAGGTAACATTTTTATCCCCATAAGCAAGGCAAGTTTGGGGAAGAATGTTTTGAAGAGAAAGAATAGCAGACATGAAGACCCTACAGTAAGGAATTGCTTGGCAAGTGCAAGCAACAGCAAGGAGGCCCATGTGGTTAAGGCAGAGAAGTAGGGTCATATAGTCTTTGTATTTCACAATTTTGTGGACTTTACCTTTATTAATCTAGTTAAATGGGAAGCCATTGGAGGTTGTTCTAAGCATTCCAGAACTTTACTTTATCCTCCCCTCACTTGCATGAGAGATGTAATATTATTACTTATGTTTTACTTTAATAAGAAAGCTGACATAGAACTTAAGAGACTTTTCCAGAATCAGTATTGCAGTTTTAAAATGAAGATTTTAACCCAGGCAGTTTGATTTTAGAGCACATACTAGTTTCACGGAGGGAATGGCCAAGGGACACAAGAAAAAAACTTTTTGGAGGGGTGATGGATTCATTGTTCATTGTCTTAATCGTGGTAATGGCTTCATGTATGTATACATATGTTAAAATTCATCAAATTGTATGCTTTTTGTTTTTAAGAGAGATTTTGCTATAGGGCACATGTGCTCACTAGAGAGACAGAGAGAAAGCAAGAAATCAGTCCCCAGGGGTGGCCATACTGCAATCCTTTCTCCTCTATTCTCCTCTTGGGATTTTGGGCACACATGCACTTAGCATAAGTTTTAAGCTGCTGGGTCTGGGACTCAAACTGTGGTTGACTATGTGGGAGTCCAGCAACTTAACTATTATGCCATCTGCTGGGTCCCTCAAATTGTACACTTCCAGTATATGTGGTTTATTGTGCATCAGTTAGACCTCAGTAAAGTTGTTAAAAAATATTTTAAAATGTGGGGGAGGCCTCAAAGAATTTTAAAGCACAGAAATGACATTCATATTTTTCAAAGGATGGAATGGAGATCAGTTAAAAAAGCAATCACAAAAGTCCAGGGAAAAAGTGATAAAGAACTGATCTAGGCAGTGTAAAGAGAAAGGAGGAAAGAATCTTAACATTGAGAGGACTTGGAGGCATATTAGAATGAAGAGTGAGGTAAAGAAGGAATAGAGGGTGATTGCCAAGGTGGGCTTGGTCAGAAGTGAACAGTGTGCCTTTAGCCAAATTGGAATATTCTGAAAGAGCAGCAAGTTCTGGGGAAAAGTCATGACAGTTGTAGACAGGCTAAGAGCTTAGCAGTGCCCATGGGATGTTTGGGAGATTTCTGGTTTAGAACTATAGATGTAGAAGCCAGTGTGTAAGATGTTGAAACTATAGGCTATTGCATGACCCAGAGATGAAAAGAGGTGGAGGATAAAACTCTGAAAAACTCTAATATTTAAATTGAGACATTGGGAAAACAAACTGGGCATGCATTTTACTCTGTGCACTCTCCTTTGGAAGTGTCTCAAGATAGCATTTGTAGAAACCACTGTATTTGATTAACGTCAATAATGAGATGACTTCTCTTTTCCATGTCTGATTTAAGTAGCAAACATGAAAACATTAGAGTGTTTTGAAAAGTTAGCAAAGGCCCAGGAGATAACCATGGCTTGAAAGCCAAGAGGAAAATGGTTTTCTAAGTGCTGGCTCAATTGCTTACACCCTCCTCACACCCTCCTAGAATAAAAGATGTTCATGTTGCAAAGAAAAGTGAGAAAACCAAAATTTCAAGAGAAAGGAAGTAGTTAGCATGTATTTTGAATTTGTAAGAACTGAAGCGTATCCATTGGCTTTAGCCAGTAGAAGCTAATGATTACCTGGTTGAGAATCATTTCCATGGCATGAAAGCTGAGGCCATATTATATAGATTGGGCATGATGAAGACTGTTCTTTTCAGAAACTCAGCTTAAAAGGGAAAAATACGTATCTTATTGAAATAACCTTTATGGTTTTTGCAAGTTTCTTCCTAAATCAAAGAGCTGTATTAGTTTCGTAGATTTCACCTTTATTTCTGAAACATAGGAAGGTGCTTGAAATTTCTTTGTTGGAAGACTTCTGAACATTAAAGTAGATATTTTTATTTCTGGGCAATATCCTGCCCTGAGTTCTGGGAGGAGACTATTTGAGTGTTAGAGCCAACTAGGATGGTTTTCTAAGTGCTGGCCCTGTTGCTTATACCTTCCTCACACCTTCCTAGAATAAAAGAAGATGTTCATGTTGCAAAGACAAGTGAGAAAACTAAGGACATTATAGATTATACCACTATATCCTAAAATCATTTTTTCTTCTATTGGGTTGTCAGAAAAGTCATGTATTTTTTTTCTGTTTTTCTATGCAAAATGTGTTATGACTTTTCTGATGACCCAATATCTACTCTCTTTTACTAGGTGGTATTTTTGAATAAGAGAGCTTAGCAAAATTAAAAAGTGGGCAACTATTAGTCTTGCCATTTTTTAAAATGACTATTTATAGTCACTTTATGTGTATATTTTAAGTTTTTATCTTCTCTTGGCCAGAATTTGAGCAATGTGAACTATCTAGAACAATGGGATTATTGTTAGTCTTTAGCAGCCACAGGAACCTCCAAGAACTTCAAAATAAAGGACATAAGATTATCTTGATTATCTCAGGAATGCAATTATTCTTTCTGAAATTAGAGTTAAAATCAGTTATAATAGAGAAATGTATAGTCACCTTAAATATACAGAATGGCTCTTTGCCAGTCAGATTCAACTTTAATATGATTAAAAATATTTATAGTAAATCTAACAGAAGAATGTGTTGATGTGCATTGAGGTTGATTAGCCATGGGAACATGGAGATGCTTCTAGACAGTCAGTGGTACCTATCTGAGTACTGATTAGAGGAGAGGATACCTTGCCAAAAAGAGGTATTTGGATAGTTGAGTTACACTGGCTGTGACCAAATGCACTCACTAGGTTGGAGAGGCCTGATGGGAGCCTGACACCAACCTTTATATTTACTGCATCCAACTGTCCTACATCTCTTTCCACCCTACTCATTTTATTGGTTTTCTGTGTAGGAAGAAAATACAATTGTTCTGGGGGTAGACTGAGAATTTAAGTTCCTATGTCAAGGATTTCTCAATAGAAATTAATAAACTAGAATTCTGAGAATTATTCCTCAATCTTAGTTCTGGGAGAAGAATTCTTTAACATGTTACAAATTCTAGTTTATGAGCCTGTGGGGTTGGTGATTCATTAAGACTCTTGTGACTTTAGTCAAGAGGATTCTGAGCTAGTGATTTTTCTTTAGTGGGGACAAACTGATGTGACTGCTATTTTGGACCACATCATGATTGTCATAATCTTTGTCTTAAGTTTTCTTCCAAAATTACTATTTTAAAGGAAAAACCAAACTAATAACATGTTGATTGACCAGTCATTCTGCAGAAAATTATGTTCAAGAATAACTTTCACCATTTTTACCTAGACAATTTCCATCAGTTCAGTATTTTTTTCTTTGTTTCTTACTTGAAACATTTGCAAATGTTTTATTCACTTAATTTTGTTCAAACAATTGTGTATAGTACTGTGATGATAATCCTCAAACTAGTTCCCCTTTCTTTGTTTTTAATTTTATTCTAATGGGTTATCTGCCTTGCCGGTCTTGAGAGAGGCTGATAGAGAAAGGCATAATCATAGCAAGGTAGTTTCCTAGACCATCAATTCTGACCACAAACAAAATATTCTATTTTAAGCTTCTGTTATGAAAAATTATGTGGACGTTTCCTCATGGTTTGCAAGTCATGTCACTCTTAAGTCTCAAGGCTATTGATGTGACAGTGAGCATCTGGGAAAAAAATTAAAAAACAATGAAAACAAAACTAAACAAAACCAATGTAGTCATTTAAATGTTTATTGTATAGTTTGAAAAGTTCACCAATTTGTAGGCATTCTGGTTCTAGACATTTGAATTCTTCTATTTCTTTCATCAACTCATTTGTCATTATGTAAATAGAGCCCTCTGAAAGGAAGTAAGAAAAATACCTCCTCTTTTTTTGCATTTGATTGTAATGTCCTCTGTGCTGGATGATAGGTGGTAAATGATGGATCTGGAGAGGCATTGTTGAAGAGCAGTAGAATTAAGTTGGGGCTCTGTGGTTGTTGTCTGAGTAGTTTCGATCAGTCTTCTCATTTGATGACAACTTTTTTGTTGTTGCCACATGATGTATTCACAAATGAAAATTAGATAAAATATTAATCCTTTGAATTCTCACTTCTCTAGAGAGGATCATGGTCTTCATGTCCTTCACTGATTTTGGCAAGGTGGGCTAGTAATTTCTGTCCCCATTTCTCCCTTTTGTTTGACTTTAGACACTTGATTACTCATGTCATTGCTGCTAAGGTAAAAAGTCCTGTTTCCATGGAAACAGCATTAAGAAGTGGCTTTGGGAGTTAAAAATCCCCGGTTCACATGAAAACATTTTGCTTTCTTTTGCAGATCTTGTGAACAACAGCACCCTTAGCATGTAATATATATAAGTGAATTCATGGGTAAATAAAATAGATACACATAAAACTATTTCTTCAGAGTTTGCATCAGATCTGCAATAATAAACTAGCAAGATCATTTAGGAATGGGGATAGACTCTTACTTTGTTCCTAGGAAGTCATAAAAGTTTTACCAGTATGCTGAAGATAAGACTTTTTTAGAACATTAAAATCAAGGAAATAATATCTCGCCTTTCATAAATCTGTGTGATCAATAGCAGGGACAGTAGTAATACAGCTACAAATTCTTGACCGCTAAAAGATACCTTTATCTTTCATTTTAATTGCTAGCAGGCAAATACACTTGTGAGAGAGAGAGAGAGAGAGTGAGAGAGAGAAAGAGACCCCCCCCCCATACACAATGGGCTATGCATGCTGTAATTCATTCCTCCTTCCTGGCAGATTTTTGGGCACCCATGCACACATGCCCAGCACGGTTTTCAAGCTGCCAGAGTAGGGATTCTGTGGGGTCCGGCTCTCATAACCACTGTGATACCAGGCTGGCCCTAAAAAACATTATTTAAAGAGACAAGATTTTAGGAATTCTTACCTCATTCTTTGGTGACTTCGTGAAGCAAGTATTATTGCTGATTTTGTCTTAGATGTGAATCCTTGATTTCTCCATAGAAGAACTCATAGTTCTAGAAGAAGAATACTTATGACCATAGAATATGTGACTTATTAAGTTAAAACCTGCATTTCCTCAAATTTTTGAAATCCTCTGACCTTTTTTAGCAACTAACATGATTCAGGACTATTATATTTTGGTGAATAACTTCATTCTGAGAGAGTTGTTTTTGGTAACCAAGGGATTATCTTACATGGTTTTTATTTCTCAGGATGGTGACCTTGAGAAAAATATTTGGGGATTGAATTTGGATTGCAGGGGGTTAGGAGAGACCAAGCTGGAGTCTTTTACAGTGAGTGATATGTGTGAGTATAGCTTGGGCTGGCCTGGGAATGGGTGGAGGAGATGGAGTGAATGTAGATAAAGAATTGGCTGGATTCAGTGATAAGTGGTTGTAGAAGTTGAGAGTAAAACAGTCCTGGAGGAGACTTTTAGCAGCTGTGGTGATGAAAGGACCCTTGACTAAGATGGAGGAAGGACCAAAAATTCAGTTTAGTTTGAAACATAGCAGGTATCAAAAGTCTTCAAGAGGAGTTATAAAGTAGGCACTGGGCGATATGAGTTGGGGCTTAAAAGAGTCTCTTGGTTCACAGATAACCATGCTAAAATAGCTGTCATTTAATGAGGTTTTGAGTATTCTACTTAATAATTAGTTTTAAAAATCATATGACAGCCATAAAAATAAGAGGCGATGTATTCGATAATATAAAAAACATAGGAAACCACATAAGTGTGGTTGGATCTAATAAAAATCAGTAGAGTTAAAGAGTTAAAGAGAGTTAGTCTGAAATATAAATATAAATATAAATATAAATATAAATATAAATATAAATATAAATATAAATATAAAACTTCCTATCTTGTCCTCTTTTGGTTTGATTTGCAAAGACATTTATACCGGAAAGGGACATGTAGACTACTATCAGAAGTAAAAAGGTATAGGAAAAGAAAGTAAAGGCAGAATAGATTTTAGCTTTCTAAAGATAATTAAATCTATTCATGTTTATAATGAGAACAATTTTCCAGAAGTTACTTTAAAATAAGAAGTGTATACAATTTTTTTTTGAGTTATTTGAAACAGAAAGGCCTGTGCTAGATTCTCTTCCGAGCGGAGAGAAAGCTTCCCAGCAAGCTCCCAGCTTTAATGCTGTCTTGTGATGCCTTCAGGTCACCTCAGGGACATAGTGATGCAATAAGGAAAACCAAACAGAGGGGACATTAGAGGCCTAAAAATGGGATGAATTGAGAGAAGAATGATTGAACTAAGAACAATTTGGTTATTTTGGCCATTTGTCAAAGTGGTCCCGGGTGTCTCTCTGCCTGGAAGAATATATTTCAAATGTCTTGAGTTATAGACTTATTAAGAACAGCAAACGCAAAAGGACCAGAGATTCTACTGATTTATCACTTCTCCTCTTGGTAGAATATCATTTGGTACTCAAAATGGAGGGAGGAAAGAAGCAAAAGTAGTGGGCATGGAAGAGAAATCACAGTTTTGAAAGGGAGTGACCACAGAACACTTGGGATGAGTTCTTTAGGAATCCTTTTCATACTTTCTTGTCCCTTCTCTGTCTCCTGCTTACCTACGGCTGTGCCCTTTTTTAATGCTGATTTTCCCCCTCTATCACCAGCTGCTCCTTTTTAGTCTCTTCGCTCCAACCATCTGTCCTCCCATCTTCTGATTGACTTAGAGCCCCAGGATGCAGTCTTATGGGAGCTGTGCTGCTTTTCCTCTCTATTCCCAGCCATTCCCCACTAGGATCTCATCTGGTCCCCTCCTTTAACTATCACTTATACTCTGAGGATAGTCAAATGTTTATTTCTAGTCCTTACTCTGCTCCCGAACTTCATACTACCTTCTTGACATTTTGCTTAGATGTCTTAGAAACATCTTAAATGTAATTTGTCCAAAACCAAATGCTCATTTTGCACATCACCTATACTTACCGTCCCTCAGTTTCCCCATCTCAGTAAATGTACCTGAAACCTTGAGTCATCTTTGCCTTCTTTCTTTTGCTCATAATTCACTCAGTCCATTAACAAGTGACTCTGCTTTCAAAATGGGTTATGAATCTTACCACTTCCTACTATCAGGATTAGTACTATTTTAATCTAAGCCACCACTTTCTGGACAATTATAGTAGCTTCCTAAATGATTTGTCTGGTTATATGTTTCCTTTTCCACACACATACTGGTCGATTTTTCAACTCATGTGATTCTTTAATATATAAATCAGTTCACATCTCACATCTCTTCCTGGCTCAACACTTTCAATGGCTTCTTTTCACAATTAAGAATCTGAAAGCCCTCACTGTGGCCTATAAAGCTCTGCCAATCCTGGGTTCAGATTCCTCTCCAGATTCATCTCCTATCATCGTCCTCCTCACTCATTGAAATTCATTCACTCACTTCCTGGCTCTTCCCTGAACAAGGACTTCTCCAAGGGACCTTGCAAGTGGAGTTACCTTTGTCTTGAACTCTCTTTCACCAAATGACCAATTGATTCTCTCTCTTGCTTCACTTAAAGATATAGCTCATAGGTCACCTCTCCTGAGAGGATGTCCCAACACCTTATCAAAAACAGTGTCCCTTATTCTATTCTTGCTCTTATTCTTCATTGCTGCTGTCATTATGTAATTCTGTGCTAAAATATGTTTGTTGTTTGACTCCTCTACCAGGGGCTAAGCCCTCTCTTACATATGGGCTTTGTCCAGCTTTTCTGTTTAATGCCTACTGTCCAGAAAACTGCTTCCACATGAGGCTAAGTATTAATTCCATAAATATTAGCTGGCTGAATAGCAAAATCAGTGGGCAAGGAGATTGGTTTTTTGATTTGTGTGACTTTTTATTTTGGCAACCTTGGGAATAGCAGTGAGTCTGTCCAATCCTCAGAAGTGTCTAGCACGGTGCCCAAAGCAGAATTTGCATATATACATACTTGTTGGGCCAGCAGTATAGTCCCCACATCACCTGGTGTGGCTGTAATTGTATCCAGGGATTCTGGCAGTATGAGCTCCTAGACTCGGAGTTATTGATTGCTGAGACTCCTAGGAAGTCGATAAACTATAGCAGGTATGTTCATTTTAGGATGCATTCAACATGGGTTCAGGAATTATACCCTGTTTAAATTTTGGAGGCATCTATTAAAAATAGGAATAGGATAGCTAATAGATACAGAAAATCTAGTTGTTCAAGACATTAAAACATTATGTGCTAAGACTTAGAAACTTCCGCTGGCAAAAATATTGGCAGAGTAAAACACTACGACCTTGTATGTTTTATATAGCACTCCATCTTGCTGTAAAATTCTGTCCTTTTCCATAGTTATCACATTTGCCACAAGTCTCCCTAGTGGAAAGATTTTTGTTAATGTCAGAGGTTTTTAATCTTATGTAGTACTGTCCAGTTTGGAATCCATTAGCCTCCAATAGAAGGCTGATACCCAGGACTGGGAACACTGCTAGTGTAGTTCTGAAGACCTCTCTTTATACCTTCTCCCAACTGTGACCTTTCTTATGTTTCCCACAGCCCTCCCCAGACCTCCCAGGTATACAGAGGACTTCCCTTCTACTGTCTGCCAGGTTCTTCTAAGGCAGCGACACTGTGTTAAGAGCTGTTGTTTGGAGCCTTGAGTGTCCTATGAAGAGAGCCCTTGAGTGCATCTGAGTCAGAAAGAAGCCTTTGGCATTGTCCTTCCCATTTTGGCTCCTCCCCCTCCTTGGCCATGGTTCCTTTCTCAGCCTCCCTGCCAACATCCACATGGCACCTCATGGTGGGGCAGGGAGAGGGGTCATCTCTTCTTTAAGAGGCTATTCTTGGGTCTAAATCCCAACTCCATGCATTTTATTAACTGACAAATTAGGGCAAGGTACATAACCTCTCTGGACTTGAGCCTTTTCGTCTCTAATAATAGTAACGATGATGATGATGATAGTGTGTTGGCTTTTTAAAAACTTCTCATATATGTAGATGCTCCATTGCTCATCGCTGTTATTTTCAGGAGACTAGAAACCATCTTGCCAGTCCATGGGCTCTTGTTTTTAACACTCTCAAGATGCTGTGAGTGGGCAGAGCATTCAAGATAGTCATTGCTCTCATTCTATGTGGGATGACACCTGAGCACATTCTGAGAAGGCAGCCTTAAGAGGCAGTCCTCTGTCCTGGTGAACAGAACAGGGCTCAGAGTGTCTTCTTCCATTGACTGTGTAATTTGCAACAAGGATTCTAAGGAGACTCATCTATGCAGAGACAATGTGCTCAATAGGTGCTGAGATATTTTTGAGCCAGGAGTGGCCGGTAGGAGCAGGTACATGTGAGAAGGCTTCATGAGAAGGTTAATCACTGACCCCTTGCTTAATATATGTCCTCGTTAGTATTTCAACCTTCATAATATTCCTCTTTTTATTGATTTTAAAAGTTTTATCTTTATCTATTTATTTATATTTTTGGAGAGATTTTTGCTATAGGGCACTTGCACTTGCCAGAAAGACAGGGACAGAGAGACAGAAAACGAGAAATAAACCCCCTGGGGAGGTAGCCATGCCGCAATCCCTTCTCCATTCTCCTCTTGGGGTCTTGGGCATGCACACACACGTGCCTGGCTTGAGTTTAAGCCACTGGATCTAGGACTCCAACCGCAGTCGACTACAATGTAGCCATTATGCCATCTGCTGGTTTCAAAAGTTTTATTTATAATTGGTGCATGATAATTGTACATATTCATAAAGTACACCAAGATATTTGGATACATATATGATGGGGCCTTCAAAAAACTCTTGGAAAAATGCAGTTAAAGTATACATTTACTTTGGTGCAAAAAAAAAATATGACATCCATTCATAGTTTTTTCATAATACACATTTTCCATGAACTTTTAAAGATACCCTCATACAATGTGTAATGGATCAAATTAGGGTACTTAGCATTTACATCACCTTAATATTTTTATCAGTTTCACTAAACACTTACAAATATACAACAAAAATTAGCATTAAAATCAAAATAAAAGTAAGCAATGTTTCTGTATGAATGTACACATACACACATATGCACAGTATAACTGTTACTGAGAGTACCCACACTAACCTGTAGGCCTGCAAAGAAGCTCTACAGCATCTGTTATGGTTTAGGAAAGTTTTTTAAGTTTTGTAATTTCGTGCTAATGGACAGTATTGGATGTACCCCTATAGTTTGTGTGTCAGGACTTGGTTATATTGCAAAGGTGTTAAAGTGAAAACTTAAATTCCTTTATGGTGTCTCAGGGTGGGGCCTTTGAGTGTGACAAAGTCATTAGACAGGACCCCATGGTTGAATTCTGGTGTGTATACAAACACAGGAAATGAGGCAGGCAGAGGCCACATGGGTACAGACTACACTCTACTCTGCTCAAAGTTCTGCCTTCCATCATTCTGTGATGCCTTTGGAATTTCCAGCCACCAGAACTGTGAGTCAGTAATACCTCTGTTTATCAATCACTCAGTCTTGGGTACTTCTGTTACTGGAACTGACTAGCATAGCATCTAATAAAATGCTGATAGTACTTAAATGTGTTCATCTACTCTCTGAGTTTAGTTCGTTTCTCATTATCTTGAGAACTATTCCCTGTAGCCAAATGCCAGCTACTCATTTTAAAGAGATTTCTGGTTTCTTTTAAGTCACAGAAATTAATAAAAACATGGTCTTTCCTTTCCTTTTTCTTTTGACAGTCAAAAAAATGCATGGCTGAGCCATTTCTTCCCAAGATTAAATAATAGGGCCTCCTACCTCCAACAGGCTTCAAACTAAATTGAAGAAAGCATCCCTTCTGGTATTTCCCTGTGTATGGGGAAAACTTTCTTCATGTACCTTAATTTGCATGAACAAGTATTATTGATCACCTCATTTATATTGGTTGTTTTATGCCCCCAAGTAAGATATAGTCCCTCTTCCCAGATATAGTCTATAACCCAGTAGGAAAAGTCAGAAAAGTAAACTGACCTTATCGTTCATGTAGAAAGGAACACATACCATAAGAGAAAATGAAAAGCAACCTAAAAAGAAAAAAAGTAAAGTTAGTAGTGAGCAAAAGGATGTTGATATAAGCTTCTGCAAGATGCAGTCAGGAATGGAGTAGAAATGATATTGGTGGAAAATTTTGCTTAGGCCATGAGTTAGAACTGCTGTTCTTTTCTTTCTTCCTTGGAAGGAGGGGCAATAGGTGAGTAATAGTACTTACAAAGTATCTAAATACAAGGAGAGAGAGGGTGAGGCAGTATCTACCTTTTCATTGGGCATTTGGACAAAGGGTCTTTTGTGGAAAGGTTGTGGGCAGAGATGAAATTTGGACCTTGAGGAGAGAACCTGTTTTGGTCAGTGATGAAATGTTCACTCCTGGTATATCTTTCAGTCTTTCAACACACCCTGCATGCGTTCAAGGGTCTGCATTATTATTTGCTTTTAAAGATCATTGAGAGAATAGTGATTTCATTTTTAATTACCTCCCTGCTGAGTTTTCCTCCACTGGTGTCTTTTGCTTTTTATGTTTGTGCTAACCTATTCTGGATCCAGCTGTCTTCTGGTTACTGGTGTAAAGTAGGAGTGAGTGGCAGGTTGTTATAGCAACTGAATCTGATAGCAGTTGGAGGTACCTGTGGGGATTGATCATGAGCTTGAATAGTCTGTAAGTTTTTCTTAGGAAGTTTTAAAGTCACTTAAAGGCCTTTCTTGCAGTTTTTATTCTGATAATGAACCTTTTCATGAATGTTCAGATCATGTGAAGACATTATCAAATTATAAGACAGTCCTAAGAATGTTCCATGATTCCCATCAACTGTAACACTGAATGTTCTACTGTGATTTTATTAAAGTTGTGACTAAGTAAGATTTCGCAGAGACCAGGGTGTTAATGGGTCTCTTATACAAAAGTCTGGTGATTCCCATCTTCTGTGACCTCATTAGTAGGCTGTTTGAGGCTTCAAACTCGCCCTCAGCAATCCACCTTCACACTCTGTATCATTTCCTTTTACTCCCTGTATTTTAGATACATTTCAGACACATGGGAGACTTTTTATAACCCATATGACACATTCAGTGTCAGAACCCTGGACCTTTGCTTCGCTTTCTCCTTTTCATAGCAAGCCTTGAACCTAATTCTTCATTTGGTAAAATTTTTCTGAGGTTGAGCTCAAATGCCACCTCTTCTGTGAAGCTGTCCATACTTTCCTCTTCTAGGCAGAATTCACTCCCTTCTAAAAATAGCACTACTATATGAGTTTGGAGTTGTATCACAGTTACATGGTTATTCTTCAGGGATCACAGCGCGTTTCTGAGTAACATCTTTTTCCTTGCAGCTTTGCACATTTGTTCTTCTCTTGCAAGAGACAGGTCACATGTTTTTATACTTGCTTATTCTAAAAGGTGTGTATCTCAGTCTTGCTCTAGATGAAGCTGGAGCTTTAGTAATGACTCTATAGGACACCATGTAAAACCTGACCAATGTTCTGAATGATGTTACACGATACCATGTTCTTGGACTTTAAGCAACTTTCAAGGTGGAAAGGAACGAGACCAGCAGTTAGCATAATGGCTATGTTGCTGGACTCCCATGTAGTTGACCGCAGTTCGCGTGTGCGTGCGTGCCCAAGTCCCAAGAGGAGAATGGAGGGGAAGGGATGGCAGTGTAGTCATTCCCCCTGGGGGGTGATTTCTCACTTTCTATCTCTCTGTCTGTCTCTGTCTGTCTGTCCAGTGCACGCGCCCTAAGCAACCCCCCCCCCAAAAAAAAAAAGATGGAAAGAAAGGAGGGCAATAGTTCTTATACCTTCCATCCTGCTCCACCATCAACTGATATACCATTTTGGCCAACATTTCTCAATCTAGGTTTGGCAGGGCCTGTTTCATAATACATATGCTTAAGCTCCTGAGCTTCTGATTTGTAGAGCTGCAAATGACTCCCAATTGGACAGTGTTTCTCCAGCTCTGCTGGTGACCCTGTGCACAGCTTGACTGAGAAGCATGATCTCATGGTGGCTCTGAGTCCTGGTTGCACATTTGAACCCCCGAGGGAGGTTTCCCAAGTGTTAAGTCCCAGTTCCTACCCCCACCCTTTAAATCAGAACATTTAAAACCAAAGCACTGATACTCTTCTTGCTTTCTACTGAGAAGCAAAATGGAGAGAGAGCATGGCAGTAAACAGGGAGAGGGCATTGTGTTCTGGGGAACCTCAGAGGAGGCTCAGTTTTAGTAGTTTTCATTTATTTATTAATTATTTGTTTATTTAGTTTGTTTCCTGATGAGTAAGGAGGAATGACAAGTAACTCCATGAACAGCTAGAAAGCAAGGGTGAAGCCATTTTGGGTGGGAGGCTGATGGAAAGCCTACATATGTGGATTTGTGAGAAAGACCCTGGCATAAATAACTGCAGAGATGTGAAGGCTAAGGAAACCCAAAGTCTAGTTTGAAGATGATGAACTTAATGTTGGAGGGAACAGGAAATTACTTTGTTTTTAATCAGGAAGTAATTTTAAAGGTAAGATTTAATATCAGTAAGTCTTATTGATACAGATAAGGTGGATTAAAATACATGGCAATGAAGGATTTTGTTCAGGTTAAACATGCAATGGTTGTTGAAATAAGTGGCAACAGGAAGAATTTGCTGTGGGATGCTGGCTACCTTCTAGTTTGCATGTTCAAATGGATGAACCACAGTGGATTTGGGCAACCCATGGCCTCTTCTCTTCTCTCCATCTTTCTTTCTCCTGTTCTTTTCCACTTACTCATCTCTCTTTCTTTGCTGAATGTGGTGTTGACTTTGTATTAGTCAAGGCTTTCTAGGGAGACAGAACCAATAGCTTTGTATAGCTATGTAAGAGAGAATTTATTGGAGGCATCAGCTTCACGTGATTATGGCAGCTGAAAAGTCCCACAACAAGCTGCCTGTTAGCTGGAGATCCTAAGATTCTGGTACTGAGGATCAGTCCAAGTCCAAAGACCTTAGAGGAAGAGTGCTGATGATGTAGCTCATGGTCAGAGGCTGAACGCCTTACAGTGTGGGGTGGGGAGCTGCTGGTTTAAATTCTAGGTCCAGAGACAAACAACCCTGGAGTTCTGATGTGAAAGCAACAGAAGTTTATGTTGCTCTGTCTGTAAAGAGACCCATTTATCTAGTAGGTTTGTTCTCTCTAGGCCCCTTGTTGATTGGACTGGACCTGCCTACATTTAGGATTGATCTTCTACAGCAAGTCTAGTCAGACTCACATGGTAATCTCTCCTGGAAACACCCTCACAGACATACCCAGACATACCTTAGTCCAATCAAGTAGACACCCCAAACCAACCATCACAGTCTTCTATTTAGAGTGTCTTAAAGTAGGTGCAAAGAGATATAAGAAAGGTTGATACCGTAGCTTAGTGGTTAAGGGAGCTGGATCCCATCTGGCTGACTGTAGTTCGAATCTGGCTCTGGTGGTTTGAACAACACACTCAGCATGTGTGTGTGCTTGCCCATTGTTCCAACAGTATGGAGAAACTGGGGAGAGAGGATTACATGTGATCACACTCCATTAGGGATGATTTTTCCCTCTCCTTCTCTTTTTCTGTCTTCCTGTCTTTCTCTCATGAGTGTCCAAGCCCTTAAACAATTAAACAAAAATCAGAAGAAAAATAAAAAAGCAAGAATTATGTATGGGCACACATTTTTAAAGATGTACCTTGTCTTCAGGGAGTCTGAATTGTTTCAAACATATATTTAAAAGTGAGTATGTATTGGATGTTTCTAGCGATTTAGAACCCTTGAAAGAATCCTAAAGGAAAATAATGTTACAATTTTAGATCTAAAGAGGATATGAAATTTTGTTTAATATTGCTTTAGGTAATTTTATTAAGGAGAATTACCTTAAAAGTAGAAGAGAGGAATAAAAATTGACAATAGGATAGAATTCAAGGCCAGAAAGAACATATTTGAAAAGAACCTACTTTCTTTGAAGAGTGAGGGTTTCCATATTCAAATAAATTATACCAAAGCGGGTGGGGTATCTTAAAAATTTGATCATAAACTAATAGCCCAATAGTGTCTGAGAAATACTGAAAATGGGAGAGATTCTGCAATATTGGTGATAAAAAAAATATTCCCATCAAAATTGAACAGATGAACTTATGGCCTAATAAGTTTAGTGGCAGCCTCTGCAAAATCCCCTTAAGAGTACCTGAGCAGATGTTTCATGTAGACCTAGAAAAGGAAATAGTGGTCATCGTGGGCCAGCTGGAGCTCACTAAAATAAATTTGTGTCATTTGCTTCATTTCATTTGAGATGGGGTTTCTATATTAGGAGATTTAAGAAATTCCGTATACAATTGGTGTCTAGAGTTCAGCAATCCATCTAATAATTTTTCATAATTTCCCTATGGTAGAAGTAAAAACAGGTCAATATACTAAAATTAGGTCAAATAACAAGCAGTTAATTTGCCCCCTCATGCAAATATTATTAATCAATCCCAAACCAGAGGCAGGTTTCTATTTGAGTAGGACTCTTACTTTGTTCTTTCCTGGTTGCTACTTTTATCAATAATAGGTGAATCATACATAAATGTGTATCAACTTACCAACTGGTACATATTCTCTACTGTGAGATGAGCTAACACACATGGTGATAGAAATTGGATTTAGATATCGATAGACTGAAAGCAATGGTCCATTGTTAACCAAAATACAGACAGATTCTCAAGTTGATTCAGAAATTGTGACAATCAGAATAATGGGTAGGAATGAGGAAGTCTTCAAAAATTTTATAGAAAATGTATACTATGAAAAAACTATACACAGATAACACTTTTTTAAACCAAAATAAACTCATTCTTTAATTCAATGTTTCATGAACCTTTTGATATATTGTATGGGAGCTGACCGCCACTGTGCTCTAGGTGTTTTCTGTAGTTCCGTTTTACTCTGAAACTGACTGACAACTTGTCTTCAAAAATCTAGTTCCTGACTACGAAGAAGGTTGGAATTGATTACTTTGAAAGTCTATTATCCTTTGTAATTACTTTGAGAAACTATTTTATGCAATATACCATCATCCCAATTATTTATCATAAAATTGAATCTATCTCATTCATCATCGTTGGTTTCAAAACACTTGTTGCGGTCTGAATAAAATGAAATCTCTATCCTGGATCCAGTCAGTGACATGGTAGTTAAGATGGCATGAACAACTACACAGTTTGAGTTCCAGACCTGTGGCTTAACATGCTGGGTGTGTGTCCAAAATCCTAAGAGAAGAACGGAGGAGAAGGGATTGTGATGTGACTATCCCGTCTTGGGGGAGGGGGAGGTGCTTTTTCTCTCTTTCTCTTTATCTCTCTCCAGTGAATACACACACGTCATAGCAAGTTAGAACAAAACAAAACAACACCAGACACATGTGCATGTTTGCCCAAAGTCCCAAAAGGAGGGACTGTTTCAATGAAGGGTACTTCTCACTTTTTCTCTCTGTCTCTTTCCAGTGAGTTCTATCAAGATACAGAACATTTTCATCACCCCAGATAGTTAACTTACATGCCTTCCCAATCAACTCCCTCCCCTCGCCCAGCAACCACTGTTCTGATCTTTACTACAGTAGGTTACTTTTACATGCTCTAGAACTTTTCATTTTTTATTTGTTCATTAATTTATTTAAATCTTCCTTCTTTCCTCCCTCCCTCCCTTCCTTCCTTCCTAACTTCCTATTTGACCAGAGAAGGACTGAGTGAGAGAGAGAAAGAAGGAAAGTGAGAAAGCAAGCCACCAGGTCCAGGACTTGCAGGAGTCCAGTGCCCCTAACCACCATGCCATCTGCTGGCCCCTAGAATTTTACATTTAAATGTATAATTGTTTCTTTTTGTGTGCCATTTCTTTTGCTCAGAATAATGAGATTCATCCATATTGTTGGAGCATCTGTAGTTCTTTTCTACAAGAATTCCTGAGTAGTATTTCATTGTATGAATATATCATAGTTTTTAAAATTCATTTTCCTGTTGATGGACATTTGTGTTTTCTTTGCTAATGGGAATAAAGCTGCTCTGAATATTCATGTGCAAGTTTTATCCTTTCGTTTCGAACATATAGGTGTGAAATTTCTGGGTCATATTGCATAGATACGTTTTATTATATTAGAAACTGTTAAAAAGTGCTCAGAGTGATTTATGGATTTTTTACACCTCGCCAGTAGTCTTCTGGTTGTTTCACATTATTGTTGACATTCAGTATACTCTGTCTTTTTATTTCTAGTGATATAAATCAAATTTAATTTTAGATTTACTTTGTTTTCATATGTCTAAAATATTAAGCATTTTCTCTGAGTTTACTGCATATTTGTGGGTCTGTCTTTCATGAAGTATACATGTTGAAAGTTTTTTTCTTCTTCATTTTTGAGAGGTGTGCTGGATATAAATTTATTTGTTGGATTTTTCTTTTAGCATTTTTAAATTTTTTTACAATTTTTAAATTTATGGTAGATAATGTATGTGTGTGTGTGGGTGGGTGGGTAGGTGGGTGGGTGAGAGAGAGAGAGAGAGAGAGAGAGAGAGAGAGAGAGAGACAGAATGAGAGGCCCAATTTTTTAGCTTCTCAGGATATCTTGGGCGTGTGTGCATTCCCAGTGTATTTAAGGTTGACCAGGCCAGGGACCTGAAGTCATCATTGTCCACAAAGCTTCTAGTACTATAGTTTGGTAAACTATGGACTGAACCACACAGTTGGGGCCTCTTTTGGTACTTTTAATATGTCATCCCATGGCCTCCCTTCTGGTCCCATGTGTTCTGATCATAAGTCAGCTGTAATCTCATTGAAAATTCCTTGCATGTGATGATTCATTTTTCTCTTACTGCTTTCAAGATTTTCTCTTTATCTTGACTTCTGATAGTTTAACAGTGATGTTCCTAGATGTGTAGCTCTTTGAGTTTATCATAAATGAAGTTTTTTGAGCTTCTTGAATATAAATGAATATTTGTTTTTTTAATCAAGACTAGAAATTTTCTGTTACTGTTTCTTCACATCTTTTTCTGATCCTTTCTCTATCTCATTATCTTCTGGAATGCTCATTATGAATATGCTGGTATGTTTAATAGTGTCCCATAGTTTCTTTTTCTTCTTCTTTTTTTTTTTCTTTTCTGTTTCTCAAATTGGAAAATTTCTATTGACCTATCTTCAGATTCACTAATGTTTTCAACTCCTACCTTAAACCTGCTTCAGTTGCAGTACTTACATTTCTAGAATTTCTATTTGGTTCCTTGAAAATACTTTCCATCTCTTTATTGATATTTCTATATCATGAAACATTGTTATCATAGCATTCTTTATTTTTTAGATTTTTTTTTAGTTAAAAAAATTTTTTTTCTATAGGCTACACGTGCTTAACAGAGAGAAATAGATGACAGTGAGTGGGAAAGTGGGAAATCTACCCCCAGGGTGATGGCCACACCATAATCCCTTCTTCATTCTTCTCTTGGGATTTTGGGCATACATGCACCTCGCATGATTTTTAGGCTACCAGTTCCAGGACTTGAACCATGCAGTTGTCCATGTGAGGTCTAGCACCTCAATCTCCACAGCGCTTGTTGGCCCTCTTTGAAAATTTTAATATAGGTGATTCCATTTTTTGGTTTAATTTTCTTCAAGGAGCATTTCTATTGACTGCCTTTCCCCCCTGTGTAATGGTGATACTTTGTTTTATTTCATGTCTCATAAAATTTTAAGACATGACATTTAAGATAATATAATATGACTACTCTGGAAATCAGATTTTTCTTCATCTCTCCTCAGTGGTGTTGATGTTGTTGTCACTGCTGTTTGTGTGTGGACTAATTCTGAGAAATCTCTTTTCTTTATTGTGAGTAATTACTGAAGTCTCTGGTTAGCTCAGTGGCCATCTAATGATTTTATGACTGGACAGAGATTTCCTTAAATGCTTAGATTCAATAAGTCTCCTCCCACTTTGCCATGGAGCTCTGTGTGGAGTTGGGGCATGCTTTACACTCAGGCATGCGGCTTATGACTTTGCCTTCACTTCCTGTTTTATAAAGACTCAATGTCAGCCCCAGGTAGAACATCAATGGCTTCTTAGATTTTTTTCCTGGGCATGTGTTCATTCATGCACATGTGCATGGCCTTCTAAATTTCTAGGAACTAGTCAGAATTTTTCCAAGCACAATGTAGACATCTTATTCCCCACCTTTTCCTTTTAAGTTTTTTGCTTAACTTCTTGTTTGCTCCAACTATTATCACCACATCAGGTAGCAATGGTGCTAAAGTTTATAACTAGGCCAGTACACGGTATGTGTTGCTAAGACACTGTGCTCCACAGGCTGAGACCCCCTGGGAGGTCCAGGTCAGATTCTTGGGCCAACCTAAAAGTTGGGCATGATAGAGTATACCTGTAGTCTAGACACTTGGAGGCTGAGGCAGGAAGATCTTGAAACAGTGAGATCCTGTCTTAAAATATGTAAATAAAATTTACAACTGATTATTTTCAATTATTTTCAGCCACCAGGGATAAGTCTGTTAGTGCTGAGTGAGGTCTGAGTCAGATCAAATAAAAACAAACCATGAAAATGGGGTTTTCCAAGGAATATTAGACATGTTGAATTATGATAAGTTTCTGAGAATGATGGTTTGGGAAGGCTCCAAACATGTTTTGGCTCCTCCATTGGCTTCTGGGCTCCTTAGTGCTTTGCCTTAGGATTAGGAGGTGTTGGTTTTCAGTGCTACTATGGAGCAGGGGAGGGAGGGATGGTGATAGGGCAAATTAAAATGCTACAAAAGTTGCTGTTCTTACTGAGATTTGCGTTTTTCTTGACCAAATGCTTCTTGGATTGTTACAATAATTCCCCCCCCCCTTTTTTTTTGGAGAGGTTTTTGCTATAGGGCGCATGCGCTCGCCAGACACAGAGAGAGAGACAGAGAGACAGAAAACGACAAATCACCCCCCAGGGGGGATGGCCACGCCACAATCTCTTCTCCTCCATTCTCCTCTCGGGATCTTGGGAACACACACACACACACACACACATGTGCGCGTCGTGAGTTTTAAGCCACCGGGTCCGGGACGTAAACCGCGGTCGACTACATGGGAGTCCAACGACATAGCCATTACACTAACTGCTGGTCCCTGTTACAATAATTTTAAGAGTTCTGAAAAAAGGTTTTGGACAGTTTTTGCCAGTATTCCCATTTCTTTTATGGAGGAGCAGCTTTTCAGTGATATAGCTCTGCATTCCTACCGCTGACATAGATAGAAACAGGAAGAAGTGGTGGAATAAGTAGTGCTGTTTGATACTTCTTCACATACTTCTTCACTTACATATATATATATTTTTTTCAGGTTTTTGCCATAGGGTGCATATACTCACCGGGGAGAGACAGATAGAGTGAAAAAAAAAAAAAAAAAAAAGCCAGAATAGACTCCCACGCACACTGCCCAGGGGGAATGGCCATGTTGCAGTCCCCTCTCCTCCAGTCTCCTCTTGGGATTCTGGGCACTTATGCACATGTGCCTGGCATGATCTTCAATCCACCAGGTTCAGGACTTGAACCATGGTTAGCCATATGAGAATTAGCCTTAATCGCCATGCTACCTGTTGGCCCCACTCTTTATTTCTTTTGGTAAGTAGAAGTTTGAACTTCAACTAAGGCCAATTTATGAACTTCTTTTATGATCAGAACTTTCATCTCTTTATCTAAAAATTTTATTTCCTATTCCAAGATCATAAAGATTTTTGAAAATGTTTTTTCCTAGAAGCTTTATAGTTTTAACTTTTAGATTAATATTCACAGCCCCTCTTATAATATTATTTGTATTCAGTGTAAGGTAAGAGTCAAGGTTAATTTTTTCCCTTATGAATATACATTTTTTCCAGTACCTTTTCTTGGAAAGACATTCATAACTTAAATTGTTTCAGTAACTTTGAATGAATCTATTTCTGAATCTCCATTTTTATCAGTTGATCTAATTGTCAACTCTTTCTTTACTATCACATGTTCTAAATTTCCTTAGCTTTATAATAAGTATTGCAATTATGTAATAAAACGCCTTCAACTTTTAGGTTGGCCCAAGAATCAGACCTCCCATGCGGTCTTAGCCTGTGGAGCACAGTGTCTTAGCAACACATACCATGTGGCTGGCCTCATTTATTCGCCTATTTTATATCTTTCTCATTTCCATATATTAAAGCTTTTAAAAAAATAAATTAGCTGAATTTTGGTAGGGATTTTCTTGATTTTATGTATCACTTTGAGACAATATGACATCTTTCTTGTTTAAGTTTATTTATTTCTTACATGAATAAGAGAGAGAAAGAGACAGAAACAGAGAGACAGCACTCCCAGGAGGGCCTTGATGATGCAATCCGTCCTCAGCCCCAGCCAGCCCCAGATCATGTGCATAGCTGGTGACCACAGAGGTCTCCAGATGTGAACTCAGGACCATCCCTTGTGTGTGTGTCTCAAAAAGCATTGTGTATTATTACTTCACCAGCATTTGGCCCCAGATTTAATGTCTTAACCCTATTGATCTTTTAATGCACAACTATGGTATCTTTATTTATTTACATATTCATTTCTATCAGTGCTTTATAACATTCAGGGTATGATTTTATGCATATTTACTTAGATTTGTTCTTTGGTAGTTCATGTTTTTTTAATGCCATTGTTAATGATATTGTTTAAGTTTTATTTTTTAATTTGCAGTTGCTTATATATAGAAAAGCAGTTGATTTTTACATATGGCCCCTGTTTGCTGTGACTACAAACTCACATATTCATTCTGGTAGATTTTTGTAAATTACTGGAATTTTACGTAATTATGCCATCTGCAAAGAGAGTTTTACTTTTTCTTTCTTTTTCTTTCCCAATCTGGATGCCTTTATTGGTCTTTACCCCAACCCCCACCTCTTACTACACTGGCTAGAACTTCCAGTACAATGTTGACTAGAAGTGGTGAGAACAGAGTCCAGCTTTATTTCAGTTTTAGGGAGAAAGTGTTCCATTTTTCACCATTATGTGTACTATTACTTGTAGATTGTTCATATATGTCCTTTATCAGACCAAGGGCATTTTTTCCCCTTTATAGTTTGTTGAAAATTTTAATCATTATTTCCTTTTCTTTGCAAGTAGACCTGTGGAACACATATAAAGTAGGAGGATCTGGTTGGTGATGAGTTGGTTGCTAGGGAGGCAGGAGAAATGAAAAGAACATGTGCTTCTGCAGGCCAAGCTGGACTGGGCAGGCAGAGCCGTAGAATGGCAATGTAGACAAACTGGACTGGCGGGAGGAGATCTGATTTCTATTCTTGGCTTTGCTACCAACTAGCTATTTAACCTCAAGTAAGGCACTTTGATTTTTATCCAGCACTTAAAAGTACAGCTGAGAGCCAAGTTGATCTTAGAGAAAATTCAGTAGAGTTGCAAATGTGATTTAGAAAAGTAAGATTTGAAAAATAAGAAATGTGAGAAGAGATTGATGAGCCTTGTCTTCCTTTGTCTGCCAAATAAAAGGCTGAGATTGAAACTGTTTTATATAATTTTAGTTCCCTGCACCAAGACAACCATTCACCTGCTTTCTCATCTTTGGGTGCCTTAACTTCCCTTTTCTCCAAGACAACACAGTCCTGGTTTCTTTAGTTTTACTGTAAGTCTCAAGATCAGATAGTGGCTTGTTCCCTAACCTACTTTTAAAACTTTCCCTCACTAAAACATTTTTTCTTTAAAAAAGAATTATTTATTTACTTTCATTTATTATTATTTAAAATTTTCTGTAGGGTACATATGCTCATGAGAGAGAGAGAGAAAGAGAGAGAAAGAGATATTGAGAAAGCAAGCTACCAGGTTTGGGACTTGAACCACAGTCAGCCATGTGGGAGTCCTGTGCCTTTATCGCCATGACATCTGCTGTCCCCTTAAATACCTTTTTAAAAAAACGTTAATTCATTTCTTCTGAAAGAGAGAGAAAGAGAGGGAGAGAGACAGAGACTTTAAACATGGTTTCTACTACAGTCCATCCCTATCCTCAGCTGCCAGGATCACAGGCATGCACATGCACCCAGTGTGTGCACAGAAACACCAGGACACAAAACCAGGACCCTCCCATGTAGCTTCAGCATTGCAGAGTGTTGCATTGCTGCTGCACCATGGTGGCTGGCCTAAAGCATCTCTACCTGTATCATCTGAGGTAAATTCTGTTTTCTGCCAGGACCTCCCCCCAATATTTGCTGCTACAAGTTGGTGTTGTCCCAACATGTAGGTATGCTTTAGGACTCCTCTGTTTGTTTACCTAGCCATTATGCCTAGGGCTGACATCAAAGTAGGTAGGTAAGTTTCTGTCTGCAATCACAAACCTTCCCATCTATATTTATAATGGTTCGGAGTGTGGCTTAGGAAAATTATTTCAGCTACTTTGAATGTCATTTGACTCTATTATTTTGTGTCATGCAAGTTTTTCTATTTTTATGAGTCCCTCCTGAAAAGTCAGTTTACCCCTAGAGAGGCAGGTACTTTCATGTAACAAAATCATGTAGGGCCATCTATGCTGTGATAGCGTCAGTTGAGTAAGATGGTGGTTGTGACAGCACCGGAGAACAGTGATGGGAAGTTAAAGGGGGAAGGGACCAGTGTGCTAGCCTGAAAATGGAGGGGATTAGTCTACAGATAAACTTTCTATTGATAGTTTTACTGGGAGCAACCCTTTGGAAATTTAAATCTTTTCCCATAAAATTTCTGTGAAATCCCTAAGGACTTATATTCTTAAGGTTATTTCTGTTCTCAGGCTAAAGCTTTCCCTAAATTTGTTCATTTCTGGATTATCTTTTTTCTATCACAGTAGGCAAAGTCTGTTCTATATTCATTGACCTAGATGTAAAATTCAGCTCCTTTTTCAATTTCCACATTCATAAAACCTTACTGCCTTTAAGGCAAGTGGTAGATTTTCCTGAAGACATAGAGCAGGTGGGAAATGTGGAGCAGGAAACGAAAGAGGCATTTCATTTACAGCAACTTCCAAATGATCGTTAGAGGTGTCCTTCAGATCTCCATCATTGTACACCAGGGCATCGGCTATGGTCTGAATATGTATGTGTGCCCCTCTACCTAAGTTTGTATCTTATCATCTTAATCCTCAAGGTGATGGCATTAGAAAGTGAGACCCTTTAGGAGGTGATTAGATCGTGAGGGTGGAGCCCTCATAAATGAGATGAGTGCCTTTAGAAGAGGCCCAAGGGACCTCATTTGCTCCTTCCTCTTTGTGAGTATTCTGAGTAGATACCTTTTACAGACCAGCAAGTGTGCCCGTCTCAGGCATCAGATTTGCTGGCACCTTGATCTTGAACTTCCTAGCCTCCATAATTGTGAGAAATAAGTTTCTGTTTATAGCCACCCAGTTTATGGTATTTTGTTACAGCAGTTCAAACAGACTTGGACAGCCTTTCACTGGTCACGTCAACCCATTCCATGCCCTAGTCTCATACCACCTTGTGGACCGTTTTTTTGCTTCTCCCTTCTATGGCCTTTCTTGACTTCTTTCTCACCCTCTTTCAGAGGGAATGCAGAGTGATGGAGCCTTTGGAGCTAGACATGTGGGCTTTAGTGTTGGCCTCATCACTGACAGACTGTATGGCTTATATAAAATACTTAAACTTTCTATGGTCAGTTGTCCCATTTGTAAAATGGGCCTAATGAAACGACCTATTTCATGAGTTTGTCATGAGTATTAGGGGTATGCTGTGGTTTGCTACCCACAAGACCTTTTGGAACTAAGGTATTCATTTCCTCGGATTCCATGAGTGTTAGCTGCTGATGGTCTATAGCTAAACTCCTTCTCAGAGACTGCCTCTGGCATTAGAGAATCTCTTGCCCATGTTTATACTCTCCCCCAGGGGCTTCTCATACCCAAAGAATGGTTGAGGTGGAGGTTCCATGTATTATCCTTTTGCCTTAAACTGGGGCAATTCTGAAGGGCCATTCTAGCTCAGAACGTTTTATGTGGTCATTTGAGACTTCTACTACAACTCCATCACAGTTCAGTGTCTCACTCTGCCAGTTCTACTTCCCTGACTCTCTAACAAGCACTCTCCAGTATACCTCCTAGAAATTTCTGTCAAAATCTGTTTTCAGCTTAAGTTTAAAAGAAAATCCAATGCATGCTAGTTGTCCAGTAAATTTTACTATTATTGTTTGGAGAATAAGATAGTTTATTTCAAGGGATTCTTCAGAATATTCCATACATGCATGCATACACATGCACACACACACACACACACACACACACACACACATACATACAGCAACACAAGGAAATCTAATGATTTGACTCAAGAGTAGTGAGAATAAAGTTATCCCATGTTTTGACAGAGGAACAATGGTTATTGTTTTATTTATTTATTTTTTGGGTCATTTTACTAATGTGTATTCTGTAACAATTGGCTTGCTCCAATAAAAGCAGAACCTTAGTATTTAATAATTGGCTTTCATCTGATATTTTTGGTGTACTGTAATTTTGTTATTTCTCTGTAATTGATTAATAGTATAAAATGTATAGAAGAGATGATAGTTTATATATTCCTTAAGGTTAGAAGTTAACCTGTGAAGGGGCTGGCAGGTGGCGTGGTGGTTAATGGCGCTGGACTCCCACATGGCCAACCGCAGTTGGAGTCCTGAACCTGGCAGCTTGCTTTCTTGCTTTCCCTCTCTCTCTCTCTCCTATACTTGCTCTCACCTGTCCATCTCTGCTCAAATTAAAATAAAAAATAAATAAATTAAATTAAATTAAATAATTTAAAAAAAGAACAGAAGTTAACCTGTGAAAAGCTGATATGTTACAGTGTTATAGACTAAAAAAGACATTAATGTGCATCAACCTTTAGAAACGAAACTAGTCTTATATCTAATTTAGCAATCTTTTTAGGCATTATAAATCTCAATTTATTACATCCATTTTGAATTTGCTGGTTAACTAAACTTTGTTAGGTGCTCACTATTGATTTGTCTGAGAATGACATTTTTTTAAATAATTACTTTTTATTTAACTTTATTTAGTTTATTTATTACATATTTTAATATTACCAGAGAGGGACAGAGTGAGTGAGAGAGAGAGAGAGAAAGTAAGCCACCAGGTCTGGGACTCAAACTGCGGTTGGCCATGTGGGCTGATCCCCAAGAATGACATTTTTAACAGTGGATTTTTATTTTTTATTTCTTTTTATGGGAATGTATTTCTGTTTAAGTATTATTGGTTTCTGAAGGGTAGCATCATAATAAGAAGGTACCCAAAGTTTCATGAGGGCAAAGATATGGCAATATTTTGCAGTTTGCCCACCCTTATCCAAACGTTGGATCTAGTTTTAAAGTATGTGTGTTTGCTAGGGTTCTGTCCCCAAACCGAGTGGTTTAAACAACAGAAATTTATTGTCTCTTGGTTCTGGAAGCTGGAAGTCTATGATCTTTGATGTTGAAATGTTAGCAGGTCCATTCCTTCTGAGGCTATAAGAGAGAATCTGTCTCATGCTTCTCTCCCAGCTTCTGGTGGTTTGCGGGCACCCGTTGGTGTTCCTTAGGATGTGGAAGGAAGGCCTTGATCACTGCCTTCATCTTCACATGGGTTTCTCCTCCTGTGTGTGTCTGAGTCCAGATTTCTTCTTTTTTTATAAGTACATTGGATTAGAGCCTATCCTGATGACCTCATGTTAACTTAGTTACCCCTGTAAAGACCCTATCTCCAAAGGAGTCTCAGTTTAAGGTACTGAATTTGGTGAGGGACACAATGCACCTGGAACACTCTGACTACTTTTTCTCCATTCCCAAGAATTGCTTTTCCTCTTAAATAATGCATAAGGAGAAGAGTTTCCCTAATTCCAGAGAGAATCTCAGTTAAATAATCTCACCTTGTTTTAAAATGGGGTTGTTGTCACATTCCACACTGAGTTGATAGCAACATGGGTTTATGTGTATTTCTGATGAATTGTACTTGGGAAATAATAAATCTGTCTAACAGTTCAGTTCACAAGTTCTCAAGAGTATTTAGCAGCCAGTCCATTTTTATAGATTAAAGAAATAAAAGTACCTTTTAGTTACTGCATACATTTACATGAATATAACAAAATAAATCATTTAATGAAATTTAGATGGCATGTTTTACAATATGTCAGTAACTTTATTTGAGGAGAGTGTGTGGTGGTTTCTAATTTTGTGTTGAGAATGTAGTCAAGTTGGACTGTGAAGAGGAATGATCCCTTTAGCAACCAGGGAATTATTTCCTGGCTAGAATCTTCTGTTTGAATAACCACTTTGAACTGTCTTACATCTGGTGGAAGCTTATCAAATGTTTATTGAATGAACAGAAGTGTCCATGGGACTTGGAATATTTGAGAGCAATCAAAAAGCACATATTTGTTCAGAAATTTACCTGGTACCTAGCTCTGGCTAGATGCGATGGAGGCTGCTGTTCTATATAAGAGGTAAATGTGCTTCCTGTGCGCACAGTTAAGAACATTCTCTCCACTACTCTCTGATTGGGCACTACTGCTTGGTTTTACAAATAAGGAAACTGAGGCAAAAAGAGGTCAAGCAATTTGACCATATCCCTATGGATCATTAGGTGAGGTGTGTTCTTAACCTGTGCACTCTAAGGCCCACCAAATATGACCTCTCTTTAGTAACAGATTACATTATTTTTTCTTTTAAAGTTTATTTATTCCACAAGTGAGAGAGTTAGAGAGACCTACCCACACATAGCACTCCTGATAGAATATCAATGCCATGATCCACCCCCAGCCTCAGCCAGATCAAGTCATGGGCACACACATGCCTGGTGTACTTGAGGTGTTCTCTGGATGCAAGCTGGCGGTCTTCCCATGTAAGCCTACCTCACAGAGCATTGCATTTTACTGCTGTGCCACCACCTGGCATCTAGAAGCTTACATTCTGGTTGTGGAGATAGGATATTTGTAATTAAGGCAGTTAGATAATGAGGATAGAAGAGGCTAACTGTACAGCATTTCTTATTTGTAAGCATGTGTGTAAGTGTGTGCTGTCAGTATTCCATAGAAGGGTGGGGTTGTGTAATGGTTAAGTATGTACACTTTGGGGTTAGAGCCCTAAATTGAAATCTCACTTGGACCTCTGTCCATGTCTGTGATGTTGGAAATGTAGCTTAATTTCTAAAACTTTTTATAAAATAGGAATAATAAAGGTATCTACCTCATTGTTATGAGGGATATATAGGATAATACAGTGATTCAGTGCCTGGCAAACTGTTTTTGCTGGAGTATGAGCCTTACAAAGGTAGAAATTTGTGTCTATTTTTTCCTGTATACTACACATCTAGAACAGTGCTTGGCATAGAACAGGCAGACAGTAAAGATAATACGTTGTTGAATAAATGACTGAATTTCAGTATGTAGATATCTGGGCTTAGTCCCGTCAGCAGGCCTGAAGAAGTAGTCAGCTGCTTACACACCTATGGGGAGCCGTGGTTCTCCACTCAGGATATTCGTTAGAAACACCTGAAAGGCTCTTAAAATAGGCTGTTTCTCAGGTTCCACCATGGGCAAATGTCAAGTACCACTGTTGGAGGATCATTGTAGAAATAACAGTGAAGAGGAATAAATGTGTATCGTGTTGAAGATTCAATACCAGAAGCAATTTTCTGAGTAACTTACCCTCAGACACTAAACACAACCTTTATCTGAATGGTAATTACAACGTTAACAATTTCAACGTACATTAAAATAATCAAAAATTACTTTTGAGTTCATATACAATATTGTGGAGGATTTAGGTTCAAATAATTACATACAGTTTGTTCTTGCATAAATCTCTGGTGGAATATTTGGAATTTGTGTGGGACTTGGGGGCAGTTTTTTTCTGGTGTGGACTGTCCTCAGCATTGCAAGCAGCTTGTCTAGATGAACCAAAAAGCATTGTGAGCTGCTTATATAAGCAGAGTTAGTGCCTACCTAATATAGGGAAAACCCACACCATCACACACACACACACACACACTGAGTGATTAAACCAAGGCACGACTTTTTAGACGGTTCCTTTTCTCGAAAAATGAGATGAGTTCACCAGTCACTAATGTGTTGATCCTAAGGACATGCCCTGGTTAAGGGACTACTTGATCTTCTGGTGCTTTTCTAACTCAGCAGGGAGGATTCTTCTTCTATTTTGACATGTACAGAATGATTTGTAGAGGGAGTTGATAAGATAGAAATGGATAGAATATGAGAGCCATGTAAACCTGGCGTCAGAGTGCAACCAGAAGGAATGGAGAGAAATTTGCAAAATGGTGAATTAGAGTGTTTCCTGGTTAAGTAACCACTTACTTACATGTCTCCCCATACATATTTAAAATTGTTTATGAAGAGTGTGTGCTGCATGTTTCTTTCAATAAGTACATGGTAAAAATATTAACACTATCCTATGGCCTTTATGAAAGTTGTAGAATAGGATTCTATTTTAATGTTGATCACGCAAGGCCTTTTTGATGTTTGTTAGGCTTCTTAACACTAGATTTGATCTAATTTGCATTTATTTTTAAAGAGCTACTTTGAAGGATTTCTGACCCTCTCAGGAAAGACTGTTACTGAAATGTAAGGCCTGAGATATAATTCAAGTCACCTTAATCAGATTTCTTAACCCTTGATCTAATCAGCATGCTGTTTTGCTTAGCTTCTTGGTCAAGTTCATTCATTAACTCAGAAGGCATTTATTGGATATATGCGGGGTCTTCCCCTGGGCTAGAATGTAATAAGATTAGTAGACGAATTGAACCCTGTCCTTTAGGAGTTTATAGTCTTATTGAATGAAGTGAAGGAAATAACAGAATGCTATTTAAAATGTATGATGGCTTTTATGCTTTAAATATGTTAAAGGTCTTTTGTGTCCAATAATTGACATTAACTGCAACTTTGTGCTCTTCAAACTGTATTATAGAATATTTTCTTTTCATATTTATTTCACAGTTAATATCACAGTTCTTTTCAAAGATGTTTTGGTGATTACAGTCATTCCCTACGAAGTGTTACTGTGAAATTAATGGAAAGAATCATTGGCATTTCACGGTTTTGCTGACTGTAGGCTGGGGAGGATTCTGAGCAGGAGAAAAGAAGGTGAAGTTGAAACCTTATTGATTTTTTATAGGAGAAAATTGCAGCATAAAGCCACTGCCCCCCCACATCATTTTCCCTCCAACCACACACTAAATTCTACCAGACACTTAAATATCACCTTCTACAACCAAGATAAATTCAAATAGGAAGATAATGTATACTAATTTTGAGGCCTAAGATATAATGAAAGGAAGAACATATGTACACATTTATGAAATACTGGAAAAAAAGATTTTTCTCTTGTGATTATTTAGAAGAATGGAAATTTGTGATCAGAAGTTACTTCCCATCCCACTTCCCCTATCCCACCTAAATAGTTTCCCTTTATTCTTCTTTCTTATATATTGTCCTTTTGTGACAACCCTTTACAGTTACAAACTGGAAGTCACTTTGCTGTTTCTCACTTATTCTTCTCCCTAATTAATGTTGATATATGTGGTAGGTATACCTTTTCCTCCTATTCACATTACATAAAACCAACCGTAAATTTGCATTCATAGTAAGAAATAAATGATCAACAAAATATGGGCTAGAAAAGCATGACAATAATTTTATTCAGGGATAAAGGCTTATATGTCTCCAATAGCCACATTGCTGTTCTGTGAACATTTAGGAGGTACTTCAAAAAGTCTGTGGAAACATGGGATTGGAATATGAGCTTATTTTGGTGTAAAAATCTTTGAGGGCTGGCCTCATGGCCTAGTGTTTAAGGGAAATGGATCTCACAAGGGTGACTGTGTGGTTTGATTCTGGCTCTGATAGCTTGGAAAACTTGCTGTGTGTGTGCATGTATGCCCCAGATCCTGAAAGGATGAAGAAATGGAAGAGAGAGGATTGTGGAGAGGCATACCCCATTAGGGGTGCTTTCTCCCTCTTCCCTTTTCTCTATCTCTCTGGTGAGTAAAAGCAGTCTCTGCCAAATAAATACATTTTCGAACTCCATAGTTTTTAAAAGTAATGTACATCTTCTGTGAATTTCTCGTTTATTCAATTTTATTTTTACCAGAGGGCACATATGATTGTTGGAGGGAGGGAATAAGGGAGAGAGAGAGTGAGAGAGGCACAAAACACCTTCCCCAGTGGGGCATAGTCATGCCACAATCCCTTCTCCATTTCTACATCCTGGCCAGATTTTGGGCATACACACACATGTACCCATCCTGTTTGATAAACTGCCATGAATGGGATTTGAACCATGCTTAGTCATGTGAGATCCAGCTCCCTTAACCACTGAGCTATAGAGACAGACCACCATGGGTTTTTTTGAAGACCTCCTCATACATCCCTTGTACCCAGATTGATTATTTGGACAATTTACTCCTCCTGACAGCCTTAATTAGGAAGAATAATCAGGCTTTGGTAGTCAGAGTCTGAGAGTGCTGATATATTAAACTCATTTGTCCAGTGGTTTCTACTGGTACCTGACAGTAGAATTTTATTTCCTCAATCCTTTATTCTATTTTTTTTTCTCCTGATCATAACTATCTGAAAGGTTTCATGAAAAGATGGGTTCATGTTTTGTTTTGATTAATCCAAGATTTATACGTTTCTTTAGCTGTTCCAAGACTTTGTCCTTAGGCATTGTTTATGTTTTTTTTTGTAAGAACACTTAGTTGGGTTATAACTATGAGGAAACCTGTAGCTTCTGACCCCAAAGATGTTTCATTTATGATGAAAACTGTGGATCACAGTCACCATATAGAGCCCTTCAAAGCCAGAGAAAATACTGTTTCAGCTTAGGGGGAGGAAAATTGTTGAGAGATGAAGGATATCCATACAAGAACCTTCCACTGTTCCTTTCTTATTGCTCAATACACTTTGGAGTGAGGGGCCAAAATTTATGTTGTTAATTATTTGTCTCAATGAAAGTGAGGAAAGAGAATATTGTATCATCAGACTGTCTTCATTAAAGGTCTCTATGCTTGTAATGACTCTTTGGGGGATTATGTAAAGCAAGTACATTGCCTGCTGCCCAGTGGGAGCTTTTGGAAGTAGGCTACCAGCATGCATAATATGATCACTTCCAACTACCAAAGACCAATCCACTATTTCTGGGACTTCCTGTGTAGAAATCCAAGAGAAAAAAAAATTCAGAAGGCTGGACACTTGCTGAGCTCTCAGAGGTACTTGGTAGTTGATTCATGGTTGCATAGTTCTGGGTTCAGCCTGCATTTCTTCAGATTGTGAGGCTACCCATTATCTTGCTCAAATTTACAAATTCTATTTCTGAATGGAGTTGGCAGAAGTCAGAGAACAGGACAGAGAGATCACCCATTTTTAGGACTCAAACATTTTTTCAGATTCTGCTCTTCCATGTTTCCCTTTCCGGGGCAAATTCCTTGTCCTTCAGTACTTAGTCATGGTGGGATTCCCCATAGATCTGGCCATCACTACTTCCTTTCCTCCAATCCACTTTTTGTAGCCTCATTTCTATGTATGGTGAGATGGGTAAAGGAGCCTAAGGATCGGGGATCCAGAGTGTGAGCAGGTCCAGTCTCAGAGATGGCAGGTTCTTCATGTCATATGAGACAAGATGCAGAGACCCCCATTGGAGGTAAAGTAAATAAAGAAATTATTAAATTATTAAATTGCTATGTTTTCCTATAGAGCTCCCCTGTGATGGACCTTGGTAAGTTATTGTTTTCCCATCTGCCCATACTTGCTCCCATAGAGCAAAGTTTGATAATTTTAACACACAAAAGGAAATACCTCAGGAGTATGTGTAAACACAGATTCCCGAGTCTCACCCTCCAACTGATTTAGATCTCAGAACTGCAGCATCACGAGATCTGCCTGATTATGAGGCATGTATTTCTCAGCCCACACTTGGACACTAGTCTAGAGGAAATGCCCCACTCTCTTCTAGGTAGCCATTAGTTAATTTACAAGTCATCACTCATATTCAAGCTTGAGATCCTTGACTGACATTTTTGATGGAGCTGTTCATAAATTGAACTTGTCCTACTCCTGATGATACTACAAGATCTCCCTAGGTGATGCCTATTTTCTTCCTCTTTCTTGCTGTCTTATTTGGTTCATGTGCTGTCACCTGTCTTTTCTTCCTTTGCTCAGCAACAGTCATATTTGGTTGCTAAAGTAGCTCCTCTTGTTTTTATCTTTGAAGACCAAGGTCAAGGCTAGCTTTCTCAACCTCTTCTGATTCATTCCCTCCTTTATGACCTGAATCCTATGTTCAACTCTACAAACCTAAAATCTAATGAGTGTCTTTTTTTTTTTTTTAACTGAGGATCTTGGTAAGATATTTCTTGGCAGATGAAAATCAGTTTTTTCCCATCTAGAATCTGAGCTCAGGTAGTCCTCTGTAAGAGGTAAGAAGGATGATAACAGAGGGTGCTCTTGAGAGGAAAAAGGAGTAAGAGTGAGCTTACAACTGTCACCAGCTTGGAAACTGCTTTGCTTGGAAATGGGATTTTAGTAGAAGACCTCATAAGTCTGTTCCCCCCACTCCTGATCTTTGTGGACTTGAAAGCTGTCTGAGTGTTGTGACTCTAAGTTTTTTCTGTATATGGAGAGACTTCCATTCCTGCCCTCTACCCTAAATAGGGACTTATATCTTAATGTCTGGTCTAGAAGCAGTATTGCCCCACAGTGTCCCCTCAACAACCCTATCTTTTTTTTTTTTTTTTTTTTTTACCCCCCCACAACCCCTTTTTTTTTTTTTTTTTTTTTTTTTTTGTGCATAGGGTGCATGCACTCGCCAGACAGACAGAGAGAGACAGAGAGACAGAAAGCCAGAAATCACCTCCCAGGGGAGGTGTCCATGCTGCAATCCCTTCTCCTCCATTCTCCTCTCAGGATCTTGGGCACGCACGCACACACGCCCGGTGTGAGTTTTAAGCCACTGGGTCCAGGACGCGAACCACAGTCAACTATATGGGAATCCAGTGACATAGCCATTATGCTAACTGCTGGTCCCAACAGCCCTATGTTTTGAGACCTATATTCTACCTTCCCCATGCACTTTTAAGAGGTATGTTCTAGTATAGTTGTAAAAGTTCAGATGTGGAAGGCAATCTTAGGCATTGTCTCTATCCCTTGTGAAATGTTGATCTCCGTATAAGATTCTGATGTTGATTTTTCTTTGTGTTTTCCTTCTTGCTGCAGGAAAGCCATCTCCCGGGCAGGCCTCCAGCACCTGGCTCCTGCACAGCCTCTCAGTCTTCCTGTGGCAAATGGTCCAGCGAAGGAGCCCAGAGCAACTCTGGACTGGAGTGTAGGTGTTGACTTTTTCTTTTAAACATAAAATTTCAGTTACATGTGCTTCTCTCATTCTTGGGATCCCCAAAACTATTGGGTTTTCAGAAAAGTCATGATGCATTTTTGTATGGTAAACATAGAAAAAAATACGTCATGACTTTTCCAGCAACCCAGTATAAGCAATAATAATCAGCACTCTTCAATCATGCATATGGACCAATATTCAGGTATCTAAGCTGTAGCTCCATTTTCAAACTCCTAGAAGCACAGCTCTCTTATATGAAGTCAGATATACCCAAGGCTGACATAAAAAACTTCATGAATCATTTGAAGCATTATTGCCTGGCTTTGCAGTTGTGAGATAAAACGTACCTTGTGCATATGCTTTCTTGGTTCCTGTCAAGATGATGATGAATAGAACTTACTGTGTTCAGCATCATGGGATCCAAGTTTGGTTTCCTTAGCTCAAGCTGACATTTTTTTCCCCCTGTCTTTTTTCTTTCCTAACACAGGATGACCTCACTTTATAGTCTAGGTACTTCTTGTCCTCCTGTTGGTTATACTTCCTCTTTTAACCCCAAAGCAGATGGACCTTGCATCAATGGGTTGAGTCCATTAGCTGATGTTAACACTTTAACCCAAACACACCCACAACAACCTAATAACTTAATTTGAAGGGCTGTAGTCTGAAATTTATAAGTCAACCTGAAGACACTCATTGGAAGTTTTCAATGAGTTAAGATCTTGGTCAAAGATATCACTTACCGGACTGAAAGTCTGCCCTTTCCGGAAGCAAAATAAGGAACAACATCAAAGTAGCAAAGGGTGGCTTTGAAATTCTGCCAACCTGTCTTAATGCTGAACCTTGTTTAACTTCTTAGTTGAATTTGAATGAAGAAAGTAATTCATGTTCTTTTCCTTCATATAAAAGATAATGGTAGGTGTGAGAAGAGAGAGGAGTGATTTTTTTTCTTGCTAGTACATATACTATGATTTAATGTCCTTTGTATTAAAACATTTCTTCCTTTCCTCCAGTATGCACTTACTTTACATTCTGGACACATACCAATGTAATTGGTGCCTGTATTTATGAAGTACCTGGCAAAAGACTGACTGTAACTGAAATGCAACTTCTTTTATGGAACTACTGTCATACTGAGAATGCTCAGATAGCACTTCAGCATGTTGAACTGCTGTTTAGGAAAAACATTTCTTTCTTGAAGTTTCTTTTTATTCCAGGACAGTTATTTAATAAGCTCTAAACCTATAATAGGGCACATTTACACCACTGTTTACGTAGTTAAAAAGAATTAAGAGTATAGCTAGACAGAATGTAAAGAGATGTGTATGGGCTAATGATGAAAATGTTTTATGAACCAGGAACCCAAAAAAGTTAGTTTAATATTCCAAACAATCTTCTGAACAAAAGCAGCAAAGCCTATTGAGATAAGAAGGCCAAATGTGGGATAATATAAATCATTTAGATTGAAACATTGACAAAGCCCTTTCTCTGCCCCTTGTGTGACATTAGTCAAGTAATGGGATTCTTTCAGCCACTGTGTCCTCATCTGCACATGGGGGTAATTGAGGTCCCCTCCCCTGGGGGGACTTAATGAGTGGTGTTAGGATCAAATATGGCCATTAGTGTGAAAGTTCTTTGTAAACCATGCAGCTTGCAGACTTATTTATTCAGAAATAATGTCTCTGATGACTTTATTAATTTGTCAAACATTTGTTGAATGCCTCCTTTGTGTTAGAATACATTGGTTCCTTGGGATTTTGGGGTGAAGAAAATATGGCTTCTGCTTTCGAAGAGCTTAGGCTCCAATGAGCAGAAACGTCAACTGCTAAAATGCAGGATAGGGCTTCATAGACCAGGGGAGGGGAGTGATGGAGGGTGTATAGTGTGAAGAAGGACACCTGTCCCCATTTGATGTTGAAATAATGACTGGAAAATGCTTTTACAAAGAGGTGTCTTGTTTGAGCCAGCACTTGGCTAGGAGATCTTATTTTTTGTTTTTTTGCAGAAAGGTATTATATATACTGTAATATACCATCAAAGTGGTATTTTGACAAGTGGTGGGAGTCTGCAATGCAGAATGGGGGAAGACAAAGAAGAACTAAAACTGAGTGCACTGACCTCTATTTCACTCCTCTGCCCCTTCTCTTTGATAGTGGATACTCCATCATGGAGATCTGTTGAAATTATGGCAGGAAACACCCTGGGAATACTTAACAATGGGGGGGAAATGGAAAGGCTTTTTTTCTTTTTTTTTTTTTTTTTTGGAGAGGTTTTATTTTTTTGCTATAGGGCGCGTGTGCTCACCAGAAAGTCAGAGAGAAACAGAGAGGCAGAAAGTGAGAAACCACCCCCTAGGGGGGAATGGCCACTCCACAATCCCTTCTCCTCTTTTCTCCTCTCGGGATCTTGGGCATGCATGCACATGCGCCCAGTGTGAGTTTAAGCCAACGGGTCCAGAACTCAAACTGTGGTCGACTACGTGGGAGTCCAGCAACATAGCCATTACGCTAACTGCTGGTCCCCCAAATGGAAAGGCTTTCTGATGACACTCCATCTGAGGGTATATTTAGAGATCTGATTTGTTTGGAGTTATGAGATCTTACTCTTAGAAAAAAATGATGGGCTAATATTAGTGTTAGCAAACAGAAGCCAAACCGTGACCAACACTACACTTCTTTATTGTAGTTTTGTAAAACATTTGTTTCAGAAGAGAGGAAGAAGCAGATTGTTCCAAATATTTTAGTGACTTTTTTTTTTTTAACTAAGACTTTAGACTACTTGCCATTGCTTTAGAATTTTTGGCTCTTCCTCACAAATGTGCTTTTTAACAATTTCATTTACGTCACTTCAGTTTGCGCTTCTGTTCAAGGAGCCAAACTGGGAATGTCTTTGTTCTGTTTCAGTGTAGGAAGAGACCTGAGACTTGGCCTTTTTCTGCCATTCCCTCTTTCTCACCTTGTTTGGTCCCTTGTGGCAAAGCAATATGCCTCCTCATCTCCCGCCCTCAGCTCGTTCTTCTGGACTTCAGAGTGTTGAAATGATCTATCTTCATTTCTTCAGTATTACTATTTATTGAGCACTAATTGTGCTTAAAGCCTCTTAAGAGTTCTCCAAAATAAGGAGGAAGAATTTCTGAAAAAGAAAGAAAAGAAACTCCAACTCCTTCCTTTGTTGAGGTGAAAGACCCCACCAATGCTAAGTAATGTTCTGAGGGCCTTGACCTCAGTGGCAGAACAGAGGTGGAACAGGGTTGGAGATACTCCCCTGTCCCCCTTCCCAGGCCCCTTGAATCTTGAGTTGAAACTCTCTTTGCTCCATAAGCCTTTGGGTGTCATCTCAAAGCCCTCTGCACTGTGACCCTCTAGCTTATGTCATTTCTAACCTCTTCACTTTGCCAGTGAGAAAACAGATACAAAAGTTGCTCACAGCATCTCTGAAGTTGCAAGGCAAGTCAGAGTAAACCTGGAAACAGGATCTTAGTCCCCAGGTTTCTGCTCGTGTGACATTCTCCAAGAACCCTGTTCTGACTCTAGCATATGTGCCAATCATCTGAAGTTACACAACGATTTCCTCAATATGCTTCTGCAAAGAGCTTTGAGCAATGGTCTGCTTGGAGGGTGCCTGGGACACAACTGCACACTGATTTGGTGAGCTCAGACTGTAAGCACACACACATTTTGGTTGGGAGTTTACTATTGTAGGAGTTCATTTTTGCACTTTGATTAAATGAACTTAATCATTTCTTCAAGTAATTCCATTTTCACATTCTCATTTTCTTGTTTATAAATACATTCTCTCTCTCTCTCTTTCTCTCTCTCAATGTTAGCTGGTTCCTCAAAATCCAGAACTTCCCCTGCTGAGGTTTACTCAAATGGCATATTACAACTTTTAGGATTTTCTGACCCCTGTAATCATTTTCTGTTGATGACTTTGCCAACATTTGCTGCTGCTGCTGCCTATGCTTGGACCTTTCCTTTCACACACATCAGGGACACAGCCCTCAGTGCTGAAGAGCATGGAGTGTCCACATCAGGCCTCAGTGTGGTGCCTGCGTCTTCCTTGACAGCAGGGACACTGGGTTCAACCCAGTATGGAAGCTGCCATTTCCTACAGCGATTTCCTCCCTTGTTGTCAAACCATGCTTATCTTTTCAATCAAATCAGTTCTCTTTCTTTCATTCTCTCTTTGCTTTGATTTCTCACAATACCTCTAGTCACAGGGCATTGTCTTAATAAACCTTTCAACTAAATTAGTGTCTTTTGTGTGACTTTCTTATGAGAGCCTTAGTTTCAGACTGCTTGAAGGAAGGGGCATTATCTTCTGCTTACTTTCTCTGCACAGCCAAGGGCATTGCCACCTAGGCCGACTAGTTGCCTCTACCAATGTCAGATACATTAATTACAGCATTTCTGCACAGTCAGCAGAAGCAGACGTGGTGGGACGCTGAGAGTTGACAGGCACTCAGATAATCTCTCATTCCTGAATGGCTTGGTAAACACGACTGTAAAGCCTGTTTAAAAAAGAGGGGAGTTATGCTATTTTAACCCCAAGAAACTCTTTTTAAATTTCCTTCCTATTAAAGTATTTTATTAAATCTTTTTAAAAATAATTATTTATTTTTTATTTATTCATTCATTGATTTTTTAATTTGACCAGGGAGACAGAGGGTGACAGTGAGAGAGAGAGGAAGTGAGAAAGCAAGCCACTAGGTCCAATGCTCGAACCCTGGTCAGCCATGTGGGAGTGTCCAGCGCCTTAACCACCACGCCACCTGCTGGTCCCATTAAATCTTTTTAAAGGGTATTTATTTATTGTTTTCACCAGAAATCACATGCACATGTCAGAGAGAGAGAGAGAGAGAGAGAGAGACCCCATCTCTCAGTAGGGCCTGGACATCCTGCAATCCTTTTCCCTCAGTTTCTATCCCATCAGGATTGTGGGCATGCATGCCTGTGCCCAGTATGCTTTTCAAGCTCCTGGGGCCAGGATTCGAACAATAGTTTAGTTGGCCATGTTGGAGTTGGCTCCCTCTACATAGTGCTTAACTGTTGGGCTATGGGATCAGCCCAGCTTTATTTATGTATTTCTCCCATGAGACACACACACACACACACACACACACACACACACACACACACAGAAAGCATCCCCAACAGAGTCATGATCCACCCCAGCTTCAGCCAGCCCCAGACCATGGGCAGATGCATGCCTACAGTACTCCTTGTCCCCATTTTGTTAGGTCTTGAAGCACAAACACAGATGATCTTCCCACTCCTCCTGTTGGTGTCCTTATCTTCATGATGACGACCTGCAGGGCCTTCCCCCTTGACACCATGTGATGTATGTCAACCAAGTAAGATGAGAAGAGAGCAAGCTAGATTACTAGAAAGAAAGGGAGGAATGCTCAAAAAGGAAAAATATTCTCATCTCCTGGGCTGGATTCCAAACTCTCCGTTTAGAGTGAGTTAGCCCATTTAGAATGTGTCTGTTACCCAGAAAATGTATGTCACGTGCCTCCTCTGCAATGGAGGTTTAATGCAGACCTGGAAATCGCTTCTGAGATCTTTCTTACAGGCCATGTTACTTTTAAACCCAACATTTTTTACTTTAATTTATTTTTCTTTCCTCACTGGAAAAATGTCTCTAATTCTAGAGCTGTGAAAAACAGAGCCTCAACACAAAAGCCAGATCCTTAATCTACCTTTCCAATCTTTACTTGATACTAAGAAAAAGAGTGGTTTCTTCTAGGCAGGTGGAAGCAATGCAGTTGGTTTGCTGCCTCTCAGTTTGGTTCTGGGACAAGATTTGGGAACCAGAGTCTTCATGTGGGATTGGCTTAAACTGGGTTATGAAACTAGGTTATTTTATCTTTAGAAACCTTGAATGAAAAGTCATAAGAAACAGACAGAGAGAGAAAGAGAGAGAGAATGCGTGCACACATGTATTCCTGTGTGCATGTGCATATATGCATATTCTCATTTTAGTCCGGTTTCATATGCAAACTTAGGAGATCTGCACAAGCTTCTTTGCAAGCTTCAGGCCCTTATTCTTCGTCAGGTTTGGGTGTCATCACCAATAGCTCTTCTTACCCCGTATCTCTCCCCATTCCCTTCCCCACTTAGAAAAAGGTAAGTCAGTTAGTTCATTAAGATACCAGATCGCTGAGCAGAGCATAAAGAAATACCCACTACTAATCAGTAAATGTCCTGCCCTGGTCATTCATGTTAATAGTAGGACCTATCCACCACAGTTTCGCAGATGCTCAATATTCCTTTGTTTTCCAAAACTAGAATTTTAAATTAACTCTCACTGGTTGCTGAAGAAAATCATTGAGTCTTACCACTCTGGTCTCTGAGAACTGCCTAGCTCTAATATTCTACTTCTAGGCAACTGATTATCTAAACTAACACTGTCCAGTAGAAAAGGATATGAACCATAAAGTAATTATTATTTTTTAGTAGCCGTATTTTAAGAAAGTAAAAATAAATAACTAAAACTAATTTTAATACCACATTTTGTTTAATCAAATACACCCAAATATTATCATTTTAGAATGTCATCAATATAAAATTATTAGTGAGATGTTTTATATTCTTTTTTCATACCATGTCTTCAAGCTCTGCTGCAGATGTTACACCCACAGCACCTCTCAGTTAGTGAGAACCACATTTCCAGTGCTCAGTAGCACATGCATATTGTACAGCATGGATCTAAACCATCCAAGGTCATTGTTAATCTTGAAAATTCCAGAGGAAGGCAATCCACATTCTTTTTCCTTTTTGGTTTTCTAAGGACATTTATGTAGGATACAGTGTGTAATTCTCATTTCAAGACATTTTAATGAGCAAGTGTCTTCATTTTGTGTAGATTATTTGTTTCTGGGTGAAGTTTTCTTTTGGTTGTTGTTTGTTTATTTTCTCCTCCTGCCGTAGGTTGTATTCACTCATCAGAGACAGAGTGAAAGGGAGATGGAGAAAGTTCCCCTCAATGGAGTGTGGTCACACCACAATCTCCTGTTCTCCATTTCTCCACCCTGTCTGAATCCGGGGCATACATGCACATACACCCAACATGTTTCTCAAGCCCCTCAGTGGGAATTGAACTGTGGTTGGCCTTATGAGTCTGGTTACCTTAACCACCAGGCCATGGGTCAGCCCATGAGTGCATTTTTTTTTTTTTTATCCATGTCACTTAGTCTCTAACACTATTTTCAGTTTTTTATCTTTTTACTTATAACCATGACTTGTTATTAGTAGAACTTGAGCAAAGAATGATACATAGATTCACATGTTTTTATTTATGTCTAGCTAGGTGAATCTCTACTCTTAAGTAAATAGGTCTATGTAAATCTATATATGTAAATGTATGTACAAATTGTCTTTAGAAAGTTCATAGAAAATGCATGTTATTTAAAAAAACTATGCATATATTTCTATTTTTCAATTTTTTCTTTTTGTCAGAGGTTGCATGTGCTTATGGGGGGGGGAGAGAGAGAGAGAGAGAGAGAGAGAGAGAGAAAGAGAGAGAGAGAGAGAGAGTAAGAAAGCAACTCCCATGGTGGATGATCACAGAGTAATCCCTTCGCCTCCATTTTCCTCTCTGTTTGTGACTTTGAGCATGCATGCACACACACCTGGTGTGTTTTATAAACTGCCAAGTCTGGGACTTGAACTGTACAGTTGGTTATGTGAGATCCAGCCACCTTAACCACCATGCCACCAGCTAGTCCAAGGATTTTAAAACTGTTGGCATCAGTCCCAGAACCACAATCCCCATTCCCCAGCCCTCCAAGATCTGGGGCACACAAGTGCACCATCTTCCAATTTTTCAGACCAACCCGGGTATCGAAACCCATGGTTGTCTGTTTGGTCTCTAGCACTGTAGTTCAGTATGCTGTTGACTGTGCCACCAGAGTAGGTCATTTGCCAGGAACTTTTTGATGTGCCCTTGTTATCTGTAGAGAGTTGTCTCATTGCTCACAAGTACAGATGAAATGTTATCTTCCTTTAGAAATAAGAGTTATATTTTTTTCTGTCTGGCACAAATGGATACTCTCTGAAATGTGTATTATTTAAGATGATATTTGTAGGGAAGAAGAGAAGAAGATGTTCCCAGGTGGGAACAGTGGAATGAACAAAAACATGGCACCAAAAAAGGAAAATGTAGAGTATGTTGAATCAGGCTTTCTGGAATGATACTCAGGGTTTTTTTTTTTTTTTGAGAGTTTTTTTGCTTTAGGGCGCGTGAGCTCCCCAAAAAGACAGAGAGAGACAGAGAGACAGAAAGCCAGAAACACCCCCCCCCCCAGGGGGGATGGCCACACCGCAATCCCTTCTCCTCCATTTTCCTCTTGGGATCTTGGGCATGCATGCAAACGCACCCGGTGTGAGATTAAGCCATGGGGTCCAGGACTCGAACTGTAGTCAACTACATGGGAGTCCAGCAACATAGCCATTATGCCAACTGCTGGTCCCAGTACCCAGGTATTTAAAAAAAACTTCACCAGTTCATTCCAATGGGAAACTGAATTTGAGAAGTAGTGTGTGAGGACCACTGTGACATACAGTGACGCTTCCATTTTTATTCCTCTCTTTCCTTACAAAGGGCTCTCTCTTCTGAATCAGGTTCACACCTAAGAGCGAAGTTAGCTAATACTAGCAGTCCTGCTGTGCCTGGGATCTGAGATACTCTGAATGCTTGCAGGTGGGATGCAGTGTGGCAAGGCACAGAGAGCCTTTCTCCCAGAATCTAACTGACTAGCCAGGGAGCTGGAGGTGTGCTTGCAAGCTTCTGATTTTCTAGGCCTTGCTTTCTGCCTGACTTGACCTTTGGGGACTTCAGTCCTAGCCTGGTGAATTGGCATATTATCAATAATTTTTTTTTAACCTTTTCCTGACTGCAACCCTTTACATTTCACTTTCTAAAAGAGTTGACAAGATTTTGCCTTGGCTAGGTTTCCCTAGTATTTGAGCTATTATTATGTGTTTAGTTTTTAATCTTCCTAGTAGGTTTTGCTATGTGAATTACCATACCATTTTAATGTCCGGCACCAGTGGAATAAACGTTTCTTGAGTGAATTAAAGAATAATAAAATGAAAAATATTATTTCATATATATCGTTTGAAGTTAAAGTTTGTTATGTTCCCAGAATATTTTAGATTGTGAGGATTAATTTCATCAGTATACCTTGCAAATAAGTGCCTTTCTGTTTTTTTTAACTTTAAAAAACTTTTTATTTTTTTTAGTTTTTTGCCTTGCTGGAGGGGAGATAGAGATAGAGCAAGTGAAAATGAGAAATCACCCCCCAGGGAGGATGGCCATGCTGCAATATTTTCTCCTCCATTCTCCTCCCAGAATTTCAGGCATGCACACACTTGCGCCTGGAGCAATTCTCAAGCTGCCAAGTCTGGGACTCAAACAGCAGTTCACCGTGTGGGGATCCAATGCATTAACCACTGCTCCACTTGCTGGCCCCAAAGTGACTTTCCTTTATCATTTTTAATATTGTCATTGTTTTAGTCTGCTTTTCTGTCTCTAGCAACGGGGCCACCCTAGGCAATTTACGAAGAATAGAGGTTTAGTCAGCTCATGGTTTTGGAGGTCTGAGGTCAACGGCTGTTTCTGCTTAGGGTCTTCTTGTTAGTGGGGACTTTCTTCAGAGTCCTGAGAAAGGCAGAGCATCCTGTGCAGGCTTGGATGTCTGTGCTCATGTCTCTGTCCCATGCCCTCTCCTTATAAACCTACTAGGATCTGATCATGGGACCTCACTGTGATGACCTCATCTAATCTAATCACATCCTAAAGGCCCTGCCTTTCAAAACTATAGTTGGATTTAGCTTTTACCCTCTTAATTCTATCACAGCAAATTTCCACATGTGAATTTTGGGGGGATACACACAAACTCGTATAGCCATCATCTACCACTATCTGAGAACTTTGATGTCCAAACTATAACCTTTCTTCATTCTTCTGTTGTGTCTCACAAGACAGATGTGAGGGGAAGCTCACTTATCCTTGCCCACCCCACCCCCCAAAAAAAATATTGAATGTGTTTTACTACAGGCAAAAATTTCCAAAAAAGTTTGGAAAGGTGGCCACCATTTGACATAGAGTGATGATCCTTGTCAGCGTTGCTTTCCTTGTAGCAGTGACGGTGAGGCACTTGGAGATGTGCATGGCACATCCCACTCCCTATGAATTCTCCCTGAGCCTTTGACACCTACACACCCAGTCACTTTCTCTTGCCAGTTCATAACTCACTTTTCCTGATCTAGGTCTTACCCTGAGCTTTCTTGGATTATGAAGCACCTAGATCACATGTCACAACCTGTGGTTATTCCTCCTCCTCCTCCTCCTTCTTCTTTAGTTTATTATTTTATTTAGGATAGAGAATGTATGAGAGAGAGATAGGAGCACCCTCAACTGGATCTTGGAATGCTACAATCTCCTTTCCCCACTTTCTTGCTGTTTGCTCATATGGTTTTTCCCTGGTGCACATGTGGAGAGAGAGAGAGCTCTCCTGTGTCTCTTCTTTTTTAAGTCAGGGTCTCACTCAGTTGTGATCTGCCTGCCTCAGCCTCCTACTGATGTGCACCACCTTACCTGGCTTTTAGAGTGGGCTCGGAATTGAACCCAGGCCTCACATGTAGCTTCAGCCTGCTCAATAGCAGCATCCAGTGTATATTACTTCTTCTGGGCCACTTGTGTCTTTTCTAAGGACACTAATCCCATCAAGGGGACACCTCCCTGATGACCTAACTACCTCTCAGAAGGCTCATCATCCAATAACATCATGTTGGGAGTTAGGGTTTCAACAATATAGATTTGGGGGGTAGGGAGGAACACCATTCATTCTGTAGCATGCCCCATTAAAAAATCATTGTGTGATGACATCCATCTGATGAATAAGATAAAAGCAAGAGCAGTTGTCCTGCAAGAGTTATATAGTCTTAGTCTTATTCCTTCATGGTCAATCTAATGTAATGCTTTCCCTAATACCGCAGAGCCCCTCTTAAGCAAATGAGAAAAATATACAATTAATATATAAATCCATTACTTACAAGGTAGTATACCGTAACAAAAAGAATATGAAAATCCTATTCATTATACTGTTAAAAAACAAATGTTTACCACTTTCCTCCCAGTGAAACACTGCACATTTCTGGACAACAGGATTATTCCTCATACATCATAGCATGTCTGCTTGCCATCAGAAGTATATGAGTATTTTTAGAAGCAGTAAAATTATTCAGTTGGAAAACCTTAGAATGAATTGGGTGAAGGCCTTATTAGATCAGTAAAATGTTTGAATTAGTAGAAATGTGTTATGCGTTGAGTGCACAGGGACTTCAACTACATTTTAAGAAGCCTCTGCCCTTAGAAGTATAATTTACCGATTTCTAATATAAATGTGTTTTCAAACAGCTTTTATTTAAAGTACTTTAATACTACCACCTTCTTTCTTAGCTAATTCGCTAAGTAAAGGTACATTTTAATAGAGTTTGGGTCTCAATTATCATGGAATTTGCAGAGCTGGGCATAGATGAATAAAGCTTTACATAAAACTATTCAGAAGTATTTTCTTCCTTGTTTATTGAATATATAAGAAGTCTTCAAAAAGTTCGTGGAGAATGCATATTATGAATAAATGATGCATAAATTAAAAAATTCGCACAAAAGTAAACTGAAACTGAGCTTTAATTAAAAATTTCCACAGACTTTTGAATCCCCTTATCTGTTTGCATATGTGTCCACATTTATGGAGAAAGCAGCAGTAGACCCAATGTCTATTTTTGTTATAGCTCAGAGTTTTTCCAGACACCCTTTCCATTTCTAGAACATTGGTAGAATTGCCAGCAGTACTTGGAGAGGTAACTCACTAACTTGCTTGTGCCCCAGATCTGAATTTGAAATCTCCTTGCTTTATCCATAAAAATAAAACTCAAGTGAGGTGGGTCTTTTCCTTGCAGGAGAATGCTGTGAATGGAGAACACCTGTGGCTGGAGACCAACGTCTCGGGAGACCTCTGCTACCTGGGGGAAGAGAACTGCCAAGTGAGATTTGCAGTGAGTGTCCCTTGGGCTCTGAGCTTGTGTTTCTGGGGGAGGCATCAGGGTCTGAAGGCCAAGTGATTACCATGCCTTGATTTCTAAGGAGAGATTTGAAAGAGCCAGTTTTTGAGAGATGGAGGCCTTTCCAGATGTTTTCAAGGCTTGAAGAGAGAGTTTATCAAATTAACATGGCTTTCAGGTTGTCAATTTTAATGTTTTTTTTTTTTTTTTTCTGTGGTTCAGTGGTGCAAGCCAGACCTTGGTGGAATGTAATAGTTTAAGATGATGCCCAGAAGAGATTTTTTGTTTGTGTGTTCGGCATGTGGGAGAAGGTGAATAAGTCTAAAAAGGTGTCTGCCTATGGAGGGGGCTTTGGGGTGGTGGAGGAAGGGATTCTGTGAGAGTGTGAACTGTTTATAAGGGAGTGGCTTAGTGTGGGCATTACTTGTGTGTGAAAGTAGAAACAGTAGAAACACCGGTGTTGGTGGTGGAGCACACTAACAAATACTCCAGATAAGTTCTGGAGAATACAAACAATGTTAGACACAAAATAAATAATAGACATTCAGGTCAATTGAAGTATTCATTGTTTTTTCTTTTTTTTGGAGAGGTTTTTGCTATAGGGTATGTGCACTCGAAAGAAAGAGAAAGATAGACAGAAAGAGAGAAATCACCCCCCAGAGGAGTTGGCCCCGCCACAATCCTTTCTCCTCCATTCTCCTCTCAGGATCTTGGGTCTACACACACATGTGCCTGGCATGAGTTCAAGCCACCGGGTTCGATACTCAAACCGTGGTCAACTACATGGAAGTCCAGTGACATAGCCATTATACCAACTGCTGTTCCCTTCATTGCTTTTTGAAATTCACTTTGTGCTCCTTCTTAGAACAATCTGTTTAAAGGTTATAATTATTTTTGTGTTCTGTGAAAGAAAGTGTGGTTGCCCAGGAGTCAAGTTGTGGAAGAACTAAAACTTGACTGTTGAGAAGAGAACCTAAAGTTCTTGTGTAATTTCATGCTATTGATTTAAAAACAGAGTAATGGAAACTTAGTATAGTAAAGAAGAAAGAAAAAAAATATTATTCTTATTTGGGGAAATGGACAAATGGACATCATAATTTACATATTTTCTTCTTTCTTTTTTTTTCTTTTTGGAGAGGTTTTATTGCTATAGGGCACGTGTGCTCGCCAAACAGACAGGGAGAGACAGAAAGACAGAAAGTGAGAAATCACCTCCAAGAGGGGTGATGGCCACACCGCAGTCCCTTCTCCTCCATTCTCCTCTCGGGATCTTGGGCACACACGCACACACACCTGGCGTGAGTTTAAGCCGCCGGGTCTGGGACTCGAACCACGGTCGACTACGTGGGAGTCCAGCGACATAGCCATTATGCTAACTGCTGGTCCCTAGATATTTTCTTGTTTTTAATTCTGTTTATTATGGGGAAGAAAGATTTGGGGCAAAATGTAAGGCCTTGAAATTGCCCTTGAAATTGAATGTTTAGTTGATAACTAATAAGAAAGAAATTGAGTTTCTGTCAAAGCTTACAGAACATAGTCCCCAAGGACTTTTATTAGGTTGCCTGAAATTGCAAAGGCCTAAAACCAACACCTTTTATATCACTTTAGCTGTTTTGACCCATGCCTTATAGATTTTGTTTTGGACAGACCTGGGCTTGTTTAAGTGAAGCTGAGAGTAGTTCAATGTCAGGGGAAGTCCCACATGAACAGACTTGAATTTGAACCTCAGAGTTACAGCTCAGTGTAACGTTGAGAACTCCTGACCACCTGGCTTTGCCTACCCTATAGGTAGGAAGACAGAGCTGGATTTTAATTTTGTATTTGATTCTAATCTATATTAAATTGTTCACATTTCTTTTAATCTTATTGTGAATTCAGTTTGATTTAAATATCAGGATTTCAACTTTATGCATATATAGTTTTAATTAAAGTATAATTGCATATAATTTGATTAAATTACTGACTCCATGAGAAGCTTGCCTGTTGGACTAAAAGGTTGCAAATAAAGAGTTAACATTGGAGTCTTAGTTAATTGCATAAGCAGTGGTCTTGGGATATTGGATAATATAAAATGGGGAAAAATGACAGCCAATTCTATTTGCGTGTCTACTTTTGGACAGTTTCTGCTGATCTTACTGACAGCTAATGGACTGCTTTGTTACAGGGCGTGCCTTTTCTCCAGATGACTCCCATTTACCTGCTTAGGGGGGCACTCTTTTGGGGACAGCTACATATTTATTACCTCTTTTGACAACTATATAAGAGGATATGTACATCCTCTTCAAGCCTTTAGTCAGTTATTGCTGTCCACAGCCGATAATTACCTGGTCATTATTAGCTCTAGGCCAGGAAAAACTATAAAGAGAATTAAGTAAATTCTCAGTAGAAGTGGGAAGAAACAGGGTTATGGAAATTCCCAGTTTCCTTCTGAACTTTCCTCATAATTTTATTTCAGATACTTGGCCCTGTTAACTCACTTTGCAAAGTGTCTCAGAGAAGGACTCTTCTCCAAAAAATGTTGAATAAATGAAGAAACATATCAGTGTGGAAGTCGAATACCTATAGTTGTTTTCTTTCCTTCCTTCCTTCCTCCCTTCTGTCCGTCCGTCCATCCTTTTTAAAATTTTGTCAGAGGGCACAATGCTTTTAAGAGAAAGGCAGAGAAAGAGAGGGAGCAGTCAGCCCCCCTCATCCCCCGTGGTCATGCTGCGATCCCTTCTCCTCTATCTCCCCTCCCTTTAATGCATATACACCTAGAACATTTTTCAAACCTTCAGATCTGGGACTAGAACTTCACAGTTGGTCACATGGGATCCAGCAGCCTTAATCATGACACCATTGGCTAGCCCAGTACTTTTTGTTTTTGTTTTAAACTTATTTATTTTTTCTGAGATGAGGTGGGGGATGGAACCTTCAGCCAGGTCTCCACAGCGTGATCCACCTCCAGTTTCAGCCAGCCTTGATTGTGGGTATGCTTGCATGCCTAGCATGCTCAAGGAGGTCCTGGGATATGAACCCAGAACCTTTCCTTTGTGGTTATATTTGCACTACTACTGAGCTACCACCTGGCCCAATTGTAAGCTTTTCTTAAAAAAAAAAAAAAATTAGTTTTCCTGTATTGTAAGTTTCTTATTGCTCAGTTTCTTCACCTATAAAGTGGAGAAATGCTGTTTTGCACATTCAGAGAGAGCACATATTGGAAGGGCTTACTTGGTATAACTGACATAATGAATTGAAGAAAGAAAACACCCCAGAAAAGACAAGAAGTGATGAATCATGGACTGCTTTGTTACAGGGCGTGCCTTTTCTCCAGATGACTCCCATTTACCTGCTTAGGGGGGCACTCTTTTGGGGACAGCTACATATTTATTACCTCTTTTGACAACTATATAAGAGGATATGTACATCCTCTTCAAGCCTTTAGTCAGTTATTGCTGTCCACAGCCGATAATTACCTGGTCATTATTAGCTCTAGGCCAGGAAAAACTATAAAGAGAATTAAGTAAATTCTCAGTAGAAGTGGGAAGAAACAGGGTTATGGAAATTCCCAGTTTCCTTCTGAACTTTCCTCATAATTTTATTTCAGATACTTGGCCCTGTTAACTCACTTTGCAAAGTGTCTCAGAGAAGGACTCTTCTCCAAAAAATGTTGAATAAATGAAGAAACATATCAGTGTGGAAGTCGAATACCTATAGTTGTTTTCTTTCCTTCCTTCCTTCCTCCCTTCTGTCCGTCCGTCCATCCTTTTTAAAATTTTGTCAGAGGGCACAATGCTTTTAAGAGAAAGGCAGAGAAAGAGAGGGAGCAGTCAGCCCCCCTCATCCCCCGTGGTCATGCTGCGATCCCTTCTCCTCTATCTCCCCTCCCTTTAATGCATATACACCTAGAACATTTTTCAAACCTTCAGATCTGGGACTAGAACTTCACAGTTGGTCACATGGGATCCAGCAGCCTTAATCATGACACCATTGGCTAGCCCAGTACTTTTTGTTTTTGTTTTAAACTTATTTATTTTTTCTGAGATGAGGTGGGGGATGGAACCTTCAGCCAGGTCTCCACAGCGTGATCCACCTCCAGTTTCAGCCAGCCTTGATTGTGGGTATGCTTGCATGCCTAGCATGCTCAAGGAGGTCCTGGGATATGAACCCAGAACCTTTCCTTTGTGGTTATATTTGCACTACTACTGAGCTACCACCTGGCCCAATTGTAAGCTTTTCTTAAAAAAAAAAAAAAATTAGTTTTCCTGTATTGTAAGTTTCTTATTGCTCAGTTTCTTCACCTATAAAGTGGAGAAATGCTGTTTTGCACATTCAGAGAGAGCACATATTGGAAGGGCTTACTTGGTATAACTGACATAATGAATTGAAGAAAGAAAACACCCCAGAAAAGACAAGAAGTGATGAATCATGGAAGAACTACTAATTGCCTCTGTATATAAGCAATGGCATCCAAATTAAAACAACCCTAAGGCCTCAGCATCAGGTACCTCTTCACTTAGCCAAGACCTGTAAGATGAGGTCAGCTCTGTAGCCTATGGAAAAGGCAAGCTGAATCACACATGGCTGACCTCAGTTTGAATCTGAGCTGGCAGCTTGAAAACACAACATGCATGTGGGTATGTGTGCGTGCCCCAAATCCCAATAAGATGGAAAAATGGAAGAGAAGAGATTGGGGCAAGACCATGTGCTTTCTCCTTCTGTCTCTGTCTTTCTGGTGAGCTTGCATGCCCTTTGGTAATTAAAAATGAAATAAAAAAGATTTTTAAAATATAATACTGCTGGTTGATTTAGGAGGAAGTGGGTAGTCTCATTCTCAGCCATCAGGACTGTCCACTGTTATACTTCACAAATTGGCAGTGGTAGTAAAGGGATTAGAAGCCTTTACTACCACTGCTTTCTCCCCACGTCACCTTGTAAGACATATACCATCTTTGGGCATCACATTTTGGGATAGACACTGGCAAGTAGCAAAGGACCCAGAGGATTGGCCCAAGTTGGCTTAGGACATAGAACCTTGTTGTAAAGAAAAATGAAATAACATGGGTTACAACTAAATATTAAGGGAAATGGTAGAGAGACACCTTCCAGAATTTGAAAAGATGCTCTGAAGGAAAGGGAAGTGACTTGCTGTCTGTTTTAGGAAGGTGGAACTGAGTGGTAGGAATGGAATCCACGGTCACTCACAGTGGATTTCACACTCTGCTCTACAAAAACATCACCTGGAAAGCCTGATAATGCAAATCAGATTCTCTCCTTGCTCCAAGGGCTGATTCAGTATGCCTGGAGTTGGACTTGGCAGTCCGTGATTTTAGCAAGTAAAGATCATTCTAGTGCAGATGATTCACAAACCTCGTGTTGGAAGATACTGTGTTATAAGAAAGGATTTGGACATGTGGGTGGCTGTCCAGCAAAGGAACAAGGTGCTGGGGAAGGTGGACTCTGAGGATTTGTTCGTGCATAACTCAGAGGGCCACTGCTCAAGGATGCCGTAGAGGGGCAGGCACAAATGTCTGGCTGAGAACCAAGCAAGGAAATCTCTAGGGGTCCTCCAGTTGAAGTGTTCTGTGTGCAGCTTTCTTAGAATCAAACAATGGCTTTGTGGGAATAAAGAATGCCAAAGTGGACTGCATATTATATTTGTTTCTTTTAATGAACTGCCTTTGAAAAAAGTCTATCTGGTGGGGCTGGGACCACATTTCAATAACCAGGTACTTCCTGCAGGCTTCTAAACAAAATTTAGGCAGAGTGCTTGGGGAGGAGTGAATCCATCACCGAAGACACAGTTATTCACTCCTCACCCTATTTTAGCAAAGCAAATGTCAGGAGGAGAAGTTCAAGGAAGGTAGACATCCGTGTGGGTTGAAGTAGACAGAGGAAGCTTAATGGAAATTGTACTTGAGCTCAGTTTTGAAAGATGGGGGACGTGTACATACATGGAGCTGGAGAAGGAGAGCATTTGGGGCAGGGAGAGGAACATGGGCAAACTCAGAGGTAGGAGCAAGCTCTGTACAAGGCGGGTGGCAGTCATGAGCCACACATATTGACATATGTGAATGTTAGGTAACCGCGGAAGTAAGGATGGATAGGGTAGCGTGTATGTGCCTGTGTTTTCTGATCAGAAACTTGGAGCACGCGTTGTAAGAGTCACTGTACTTACAAAGTTTGGACACATACTATATTGTCCAAACCAAGAGAATTTTGAGGGTGAAAGTGACTGCTGTTAATAACCATGATGTAACATTGGTGGCACATCTGAACTGTATCAGGGAAACTAAGATGGTCATTCAACTTATGTGGGACAATGGAACATGTTATAGGGTGCACACACTCTCCAGAGAGAGACAGAGAGATGATGAGAGAGGAAAGTGAGGAATCATCCTCCAGGGGGATGGCCATGCTGCAGTCCCTCTTTCTCCAGCCTGTTCGTGGGATTTTTGGTATGCAGGCACATGTGCCCAGCATGATTTTCAAGCCATTGGGTCCAGGACTCAAACCATGGTTGGCCCTGTGGGAATCCAGTGGCTTAACCTTACACCACCTACAGGCCCTGGAGCAGCTACTTAAGACCAAAGCTGAGACCAGCAGGTGGCATAATGATTATGTTGCTGGACTCCCATGTAGTCTACTGTAGTTCGAGTCCTGGACCTGGTGGCTTAAAACTCATGCTGGGCATGTATGTTTGTGTGTTCAAGATCCCAAGAGGAGAATGGAGGAGAAGAGAATGCTATGTGGCCATACACCCTGGAGGGTGATTTCTCATTTTCTGTCTGTCTCTCCAGCAAGTGCACATGCCCTATAGCAAAAATCCCTCTTAAAAAAAAAAAAGACCACAGTTATCCTGCAAATTCAGGACCCCCTGCTGCCATGTGGGTTGATATTTGGGGGCTAATATCATAAGGTACTGAAAGCAAGGCAAGCCTTTCAAGGACCCTAGGACTTTTGTAGGAAAGTTTGCTCTAAAGTCTTGGGACTGAACAACATGACCTTTGAAATCTTTCCTCTTCTATGTTTCTCTGGTGTTAACATTTAAAACTGTGGAATATTTGTGAGCACATATTTGACAGGATTAAGTTTGTTCTCAAATCAGTGACAGTTCCCAAATTAGTAACTGTTTCTTTTTCTGGTCTAGAGAGGAGAAAGGGATGCAAAAGCAAAGAAATTAGAGCAGAAGGATCACTATTTCACAACTTGGTTATAGAGAAACAAACCTGAAATAAAACCCTCGCTAGAATGGCTCTCATTTGGTGACATTTAGTTTGATGTACATTTCCTTGTTCTTTTATTCTGTCAGTGTTCATGGACCAAGGACCCAGTACCAAGAAACTTTATCATTAAGACTGACAGCCAAGGGGCTGGCAGGTGGCTTGGTGGTTGGGGCATTGAACTCCCACATGACTGATCGCAGTTGGGGCACTGGTCTACCACATGACCTGGTAGCTTGCTTTTTTACTTTTTTTTCTCTCTCTGATCAAATTAAAAAAAATAATAATGATAAATGAAATTAGACAAATAATTCTTAAAAAAAGAAAAAAGAGTGACAGCTGACTATATAAGTGATGACCTCATCATTTAGTGGGTACACACGGATAGAGACCGTTGCCATGCACTGGCAGTAAGGTACAAAAAGCACCCAGCAAACTATTTGTACCTGTAGGAATTCACCCTTCCACAATAATCCACAGAGCAAGTGCCTCTGCATACCGGTTTTTACACTTAAAAGAAACTTGCCTGTGTTGATATGTAAATGAACACACCAACCTTGGTCACAGGGCCTGCATGGGCACACATGGGCAGCATGGATGGTGGGAAGGAAATGGACTCTGCATTGGCCTGACCTGGATTTGAAAGCCTGTGTGCTGAGTAAACTTTGGATATTCATCTTACCTCTTTTTGCCTAAGTTTTGTGATACAGAGTATTGCTATTAAGATTGACTTTAGTGCTTCTTTTCTAAATAAATATTATGGTCACTTAGGACACTTTACTTTATAATTTATACTTGAAGATGTTGGTTCCAAGCCTGGATATGCCACATCTGAATCTCTAGTGAGGGGAATTGGGCATGTGATATGTTCAAAACGGGGAAGAAGCCCGGCCCTACAGATGATTCTGTGCTCTGTCAGGGCAGGGAGCCATTGCCAGTGTCATATAGAGAGTGTCAGAACCAAATGAGGGGCTCAGTCTTCATGCCCAGCATGTAGAGCTGCTATGGGTTGAATTGTATATTCAAAAAGATATGTCTAAGTCTCAACACCCATGACCTCGGAATGTGGCCTTATTTGGAGATAGGGTCATTGCAGATGTACTTACTTAATCATCCTGGAGTAAGGCAAGGCCTAATTCAATTTGACAAGTGTCCTTATCAGACTGGAAGTGGACATACAGCCAAACACAAGAGGAAGGCCACATGATGATGGAGTCTGGAACTGTGGAGCTGCAGCTTTAAGCCAAAGAGGGTCAAGGCTTGTTGGCTGTCATCAGAAGCTGGTACTGAGGAATGGAACAGTCCTCGAAAGGATGATCAACCTTGTTACAACTTGACTTCAGACTTCTAACCTTCAGGACCCTGAGACAATCTGTTTCTATTGTTTTAAGCCATGCAATATGTGGTAATTTATCAGGGCAGTGCCAGGAGGTTAATACAGTAGCCATTCTGAAGGTAAGTTGTCTTAACTAGCCATATGGATAGCTCCCCAATTTGAGAGGCTCACAAATGTACGCACACAGAGGAGCATCTAAAGCAATCTTGAGTATTTAGGTTGAGGTATGAGGCTGCTGGAGAAATGAGCAGACAGGTAGGCAGCTGTCAGAAGCTGAGAGATGCAGGGAAGAGTAGGTAGATGGTTAGGTGAGTGAGAGTGTGCGTAGGTTGTGTAAGAGGGGAAAAGGAACTGTCAGACTTCAGAAAAATGTTACCAGAAATATCTTCACTATTTTTAAATGTGCTTATGTCACCTTCTTTTTGTGGGTAGGCTAATAGGTACTGCTTTGCTTTTGTTGTTTTGTTCTTCTGTTTTGCTTTCATCGCTTCCTTGTGGGCAATGTTTAGTGAAATTGGCTAACCCCACCTGTAACACCTGGCCTTAATTCTAGGGTGTCGTCCAATGTGGCTTACAGTTTGACAAGCACAGTTTTACTGAGAGAGTGAATGACTTCCCATGTGATAGGGAGGCCATGTGATGTGGGTATGGGAGTAGAAAGCAGGAGCCACACAGATCTAGAGACAAAAGATCTGGATAAAAACTCAACTTCTCTGACTCTCTGAGTCTCATATTCTGTAAAACAGTGATGATTAGACCTATCTCACAGAATTGGTGGGAGATTTAAATGAGTTAACAAATGTTCATATTCTCTCTCCTTCTTTTATGTACCTGCTTACAGTTCAATTTCATTAAGTTGGAGAAGTAAGTTAGTAAATGAGTTAGCCTTCACTTTTAAAACAACGGCTCATGTTTGGAATGAGCCTGTCCAGCCCCAAATCGGGACTGTTACACTTTTACCTGTCATTCTGCTGCTGTGTATAGCACCCATGTGTCCACTAGGCCATGGGTGGGACCAACCGAATGTGACAAGTCAAAGTTACCTGTTCTGGAAAATGTCTCACAGGCTGTGACTTGTGATCGGTGGGTTGGAAGCCTCACTGTTGTCTCTTATGAGGGTATCACGAAATTTACTTACAGAGATGCTGGCCATGTCTTTGATTTTTTTTTTTTTTTTTTTTTTTTTTTGGGGGTTTTTTTTTGTTTTTTTTAATTGCTAAAGGCTATATGCACTTACCAGGAAAGAAATAGAGAGAAGAAGATAGAAAGAGGGAGCAAGCACTCCCTAAGGAGGCATGATCATGCCACAATCCCATCTCCTCCATTTCTGCACCCTGTTAGGATTTGGGGCATACATGTAGACATGCTCAGTGTGTTCTTCAAGCCACAAGGTTTGGGATTTGAACCTCAGCTGGCCATGTGGGAACTGATTCCTTTAATCCTAGGTTATAGGCCACCCTGTCTTTGAGTTTTGCAGAAACTTAAGGACAGTAGACTCTGTCCTATTTGAATGAAATGTCCAGATTTCTGCTGTTTAAAAAGGAAAATGACCCTCCCCATTGCGTCATGTCTGTTTCATGTCAGGAAGGTTGGAGCTCCAGGCAGCAGCATGTACAAAGCTGGGGGGTGTATGTCTTGTGTGCTGTGGGTGAGATGAGGAGAGCCCATCATGCATGACTGGGCACTTTTGACCCACCTGTGTACTTGGGTCCAGCAGGTGTCTACCACAGAACAGCAACTCTGGACTCAGAATGCACCAGGATCCCCCTGCATGTTGCTTCTATTGTCCCAGCCTCCGATGCTGGTTGTCCACATTGGCAGATTGGAGATCTGCACTCAGAGGGCTGAGTTGGGTGCAGGCTGTCAGAGGGGACCACATGTGACAGGAGGCAAAGTCAGCTTTTTGAGTTGTTTGGGTGCCAGCCTGAAGATACTATACCCAGGGAGCTGCCAAGGCTGCTTTCTGCCAGCGGCCTCTCCCACCATTAGGATATTGAGGATCTAATGAATCAAGATGACTCAGGGAAAGTCTAGCCATCAACAAAAATAGTTTGAAAAAAGAAATTTCACTGTCAGACTCCCTGCTACTGACTTTCTGGTGAGCAGACATGAGTGGAGGAAGGGCGTGAGGTGCTACTGTGGGTGGAATAATGTTGCCCTTCATGTGTTTGGCCAGATGGTTGGACAATTTCCATGAGATCGTCTGGGTGACCCCTTAGGACAGTGTCTGGCACATAGTAGGCCCTCAGGAAGTGTTCATTATTGGTACAATTATCATGGTTCTTGTCATGATCTCTACCATTTAGTACAAAAGAGAGGGCATACTGGTCCTCTAAGCGATAATACTTCATGCAAGAGGGACAGTATACTACATGCAGGATGTGAAGCTAGAGACCTTTAGGATTCTGTCACTCCTGGGTCACCCTCGGTCAGTAGTGAGCACGGTCTATTTGTACAGTGCATTTTTCGCCCCTGCAAATCATATTGCAAAGAACAGTAAACTCATACAAAGACAGTATGGGCATTATTCATTAAAAGAGGTTTGTGATCATAAGCTTAGAAGACACTAAACCGTTTAATGTACAGATGGCTCTTTTGAAACTCTGAGAAGGGTATAAGAGATGCAGGACTTCCTACATTTTTTCTGAGGCAGAGGAAGGCTGTGTTCCTACAAGTACCTAGTGATATCTTGTGGGATCTCAGTACCTGGTGGAAAACCTTTTGAGAAATTCCTACATATTGCCTTGCAGTTCCACTGGGACTCATACTCTGCTCTATAGCAACCACCCTCTGGGCTGGTCATAGCAGTCAGCTCACTTCACTCAAAGGTAAAGGAAAGCAAAGACAGAGGCTCGTCACCTCTCAGAGCTTCACCACCTTCCCTCCCTCCCTCCCTCCCTCCCTCCCTTCCTTCCTTCCTTCCTTCCTTCCTTCCTTCCTTCCTTTTTCTTTTTTTTTTTAATCTTTGCACAGTTCTTTGCATTAAGCCAAAAGTCTATGTATGTTTTATTTTATTCATTTGTCTTATTTTATTCTTAGAGTTTGAACCTTTGAACATAATTGTCATCTCTTCTGCAATGACAATTTTAGGTTGAAGCTGTATTTGTATGTTTATATGTGGGCATGTGTTTGTGCAAAACAGTTCTGCTGTTACTTAATGTATGGTCCTGTTACTTAATGAAAAGGATTTGCCTTGCAGTCAGTATAGGGTTTGCATGTCACCTAGGCAATGCTCAGGTATATGGAAATCTTCCATAGTTTTCTAGTTCCAGCAGCAAATTTTTTTTCCTTTTTTTTTTTTTTTTGGCCATAGGCCACATGCGCTTGCTGGAAAGAGACACAGAGAGAGGGAACATGAGAAATAACCCCCTCCTTGAATAGGGTGGGGGATGGCCACACCTTAGTTCCTTCTCTTCCATTTTCCTCTGGGATTTTGGGCATACACAGGCATATGCCTGGCATGTAGGCCATGTGGGAGTCCAGTGTTTTAACCATCATGTCATCTGTTGACCCCAGCATAAGGTTTTAATTTTTAATTATTAATTTAATTTAATTTATTGTTAATATTTTAAGATTTGCTGTCAGGTATGTTAGCTTGCCAGAGAGGAAGAGAGAGGAGGAGAGAAAGAGAGACAGAAAACTTCCAGATCCAGGACTTAAGCCATGGTCAGACTCATGGGAGTCTAGTCATGCCAAAATCCAGTGACCTAACCATCCCAGAAGCAGATTTTAACAGCATTCCTTTTACTCAGAAACACTCAGTTATGGCTGATACAGTATTTGCATTAGTTACCTCAAACTATTGGAGCCCCCAAAGTTGACATCATCTCTGTTTTTGGATTTTTTTTTTTTTGTTCCTTGCCTCTTAGACCAAGCAGATAAATATTTCAGAAGGAGATGCTTTAAATACATGGGACATGGAAAAGCCTGCTTTGGTCTTTTCATTTACGGAGATTTGGGTGATGATGAATGTCTGGGCTTTGGGACCAAATGACCTGGCTTTGGATCTAGGGCCGTGATTTCCAGGCTTTGAGTTATGTGACACTGGTCATTGTTTTAACTTCGTTAAGCCTGTTTCACATCTGCAAAAAGTGGATGATATCTGCTTGTAATCATTATGGTGAAAATTAAATGAGAGAATGCATATATAACAGCACAGTGGCAAATTATAAGCACTCAATAATTTTAACCACTATAATCGTTCCCACTTTAAAAAAGAAATACAAAACATTTTTTTTAATTGCTAGAGGGTGTATGTGTTCACTAGAGACAGAGAAAAAGAGAGAGAGAGAAAACTCAGCCCTCAGTGGGGTGTGGTCATGCTGCAGCCCCCTTCCTCTATTTCTCCTTTCCATAAGGATTTTGAACACATAAATCCCATGTATTTTTCAAGCCACTGGGGATGGGATTTGAACCATGGTTAGCCATGTGGGATCTGTTTCCCAATGTACACTACTTAACCACTGCACTATGGGATCAGCCCTAAAATTTTTTTGTTTAAAGTTTATTTACTTATTTCATGAGTGAGAAATCGAGAAGGAGGCAGAGAGAGGGAGATAAAGACACAGAGACAGAAAGACATAACCTCCCAATTGCCCCAGAACAGGGCACAAGCATGCCCTGCATACTTAAAGAAGTCTTCAGATTCGAACTGACAACCTTCCCATGTGGGTCTGCCTTACAGAGCTTTGCCTTTTACTGCTGTGCCACTGTCTGGCCTCAACGTAATCACTCTTCTTTGAAAGAAAAGTGGTTCCAAGAAACTAAATCCCAAAGGCATTCTAAAGTAAAGAATTGGAGAGACTTATAGTTCCTGCTTCCTCGCTGTCCAGTCGAAGACTAATCCTACTAGGTAAAATGAATATCCTGACTGAAAGCCAGGGCATCCTGTGACTCTGCACCTTACTCCTCCTTTTAGCCTTTTAGCGTACCTTACTCTCTATCCTATCTGAAAAAGATCTTTGCTCTTGTTTACTTGTCTCCACTGCAAAAACATGTGCTCCATTCAGTTCAGGGGCTTTGTCTGTTTTGCACTCTCTTGTACCTGTAACAGTGAGAACAGTGACTGCGCTGAATCATCACCCTGTGGTGTTCATTGAACGAATGAATGAATTCAATGATGTGATGGTTGAGAGACGGATACAGACACCTGTCACCACATCAACCCGGCCATTTACATCTCATTATACTTATCATCCAGGATGTTTGAATGCCTGCCTTATCGGTAAAGCTCTTCGGAAGAAGATTTAACACTCACTAGTAGCAGACTGTTGTGGGGGTTTTAAGCCCTGTTTAGTCAGTGCCAGGCCTTCTGCAGCCCATTTTACTTGATTCTCATGGAGGAGAGAGACTGGTTGTTACCATGTTGCCATAGGTTGTCATGGAATGGTTGTCATTAGTCCCTCCCCATGAGGATCTCATGAGAACAGAACATATAAAACAATCATGTCCAATATTGTGTATCATATCTATTCTTGTCGGTCTTGGTCTCCTAGTCCATAGCTAGCAAGTAAAATAAGGAGGAAGTAGTAAGTGGTAATGTAGGAATGACTTTGGGTCAGAAAGACCTAGATTCTGCTTCTAGATAATCTTTCCTGGGCAAGTTGCTCATCTCACAGGGTCTCACTTCACTTGGCTGTAAAGTGGGAATATAGTACTTACTTGGGGTGACTGCAGTGAGCTGTGTTTGTAGTGCATAGAATGCAAATTATTCTTCCAGCCACCTGGGTAGCTGCTGTCTGTGGTAATGATATCTTCATTAAAAATTTACATGAGGGGAAGACCAGCAGATAGCATAATGGTTATATTGCTGGACTCCCACATAGTCGACCATGATTCAAATCTTGGACCCAGTGGCTTAAACTCACACCAGGCATGCGTGCATGCGTGCCCAAGATCCCAAGAGGAGAATGGAAGAGAAGGGATTGTGGTGTGGCCATCACCCCGGGTGGTGATTTCTTACTTTCTGTCTTTCTGTCTCCCTCTATCCCTCCAGTGAGCGCATGGACCTTATGGCAAAAATATCTCTAAAAAATAAAAAATGATATGAGAGGATCAGTTAGTGGCATGGTTAAGGCAACTGGGTCCCATATGGGTGACTGCATGGTTCAAGTCCCAGACCTAGCAGCTTGAAAAACATACTAGGCATGTGTGTGTAGATGCTTCAAATCTCAAAAGGAGAAATGGAAGAGAGGGGATTACCACATGACCATTCCCCATGGGGAGTGCTTTTTCACTTTCTCTGTCTCGCTCTTTCTTTGGTGAGTACATGTACCCTCTAGAAGATTTTTAAAAATGATACGGGTAGGGGTGTGTGTGTGTGTATGTGTGTATGTGTGTTAGGGAACACAGCATTACCAACTAGGATGTACAGGTTGTGCAAACCATGACTGCAGTGTTGGTCTTCCTGAGCTATACTGGCTTAGTTACAGCACTGCTAGGATGGCAATGGAAGGGTAGCTTACTTATCACAGCTGGATACGGCTTTTTAAGTAGATAGAATATTGCGTATTAAGGCAAATGTCTCTAAATTATTGCTTAGAAATACCAAGCTGTGAACTTTAAAAAACAATTCTATTTGCACCAAGTAAACTGATCATAGACCACATCAGGATTCATGATATGAGTAAGATGGAATGAGATGATTTATATGGTGCCATCACTGAGCAAGGATTCACAGGCGAAGTTTGGTGTTCTCAGGTTTTATTAGGCCCAAATCTTTGATGTGCCTATGGTATGTGACCGGAGTAGAGAGCATGATCGAGGCAGTGTAGACTCCATTCCCCATTTTCGTGTTTTCATTTTGACTTCTATAGTATGTTGATCTCATCCTCACTCATTATCTATCAGCTTGAAGAACGGACAGGTGAACGTGCATGTGTGCCCAACAGGAAGGAGAAATGGAGGAGAAAGGATTGCAGAGTGACCATCTGCTACGGGGGGATGTTTCCTCACTTTCTCTCTCTCTCTGGCTCTCTCTAGCAAGTGCATGTGACTTCTGACAACAAACAAACATACAAACCCTAAAAACCAAAACCCAAAATCCAACAGCAACAACAACAAAAATCCATCACTACCACTACCAACCAAAAAAACTGAATTTGAGATTTTGTATAGTTTTCCAAAAGATGATAGTGGTAAGCCATAGTCACCCAAACGAGATCAACCATCCACTTTAGCCTTCAATTAGCACAAGTCTAGTAATTTGGTTCTTATCAAATTGTTTCTCAGGTGAACCAAGCTCCAACGAGCTGCTCTTCAGGAGGATTTCATGTCTTTCTAGTTCTTATATTCAGCTCACAAAGTCCTTTCTCTCATTGGCTTTCTGTTGTAAGATTTTGGCCTTTTGCTTGAAATGAAAAATATAAAACACACTGGCAGTTGAGGAAATAGAAAACTTTTTATTCATGTCTCAACAGTGCGATGCAGGCATTTTTTTCCTTCTCTCTGCGTGTCTCTCAGAAAGGCGAGGAGGATTTCATCCTTCTGTGCGTTGGCGCAGGTTGGGGTCCTGAAGTGTCTCTAGGAACATAAACACTTCATATGCAAAGTGCTTCAGATAATGTGTCCCTGAGAGCAGAACAAAGCACACTGTTTGAAGAACATATTCAAGGAGTTTCACTGCAGCCCTTTAGAGGCAATCCCAGACACAACACGGTGAGAGACTGCGCGTCTCAGAGGGCATCCATGTGTTCCTATCATTTCACTAGACTTGTGCCAACTCATGCAAGTGTGTTAGGCTAGTCGCCATACTTCTTTTCACAGGGAATTCATACATATGTAGGTATGTGTGTATGTGTGTATGTGTTTCATGTCCTTGCCACAACACAGTGGGAGACTGTCATATGTGCAGATGGCCAGGCATACATAGGTAGCAATCCGACCATGATGTAGGATTGAAGCCAACCTTGGCTATTGATGATCCCACTATTAGACATAAGGTCAAAGGTTGAGAGTTTTCTGTTAACCTTTGTATGGGCCTGCACTCCGACTTATTCACTCTTACGTCTCTGCCATGCTTCTGTGTTCCATTCTTGTCTCTCCAGATCAGGCCCTAGTTACCTAATATGTGTGTTAGGGAACACAGCATTACCAACTAGGATGTACAGGTTGTGCAAACCATGACTGCAGTGTTGGTCTTCCTGAGCTATACTGGCTTAGTTACAGCACTGCTAGGATGGCAATGGAAGGGTAGCTTACTTATCACAGCTGGATACGGCTTTTTAAGTAGATAGAATATTGCGTATTAAGGCAAATGTCTCTAAATTATTGCTTAGAAATACCAAGCTGTGAACTTTAAAAAACAATTCTATTTGCACCAAGTAAACTGATCATAGACCACATCAGGATTCATGATATGAGTAAGATGGAATGAGATGATTTATATGGTGCCATCACTGAGCAAGGATTCACAGGCGAAGTTTGGTGTTCTCAGGTTTTATTAGGCCCAAATCTTTGATGTGCCTATGGTATGTGACCGGAGTAGAGAGCATGATCGAGGCAGTGTAGACTCCATTCCCCATTTTCGTGTTTTCATTTTGACTTCTATAGTATGTTGATCTCATCCTCACTCATTATCTATCAGCTTGAAGAACGGACAGGTGAACGTGCATGTGTGCCCAACAGGAAGGAGAAATGGAGGAGAAAGGATTGCAGAGTGACCATCTGCTACGGGGGGATGTTTCCTCACTTTCTCTCTCTCTCTGGCTCTCTCTAGCAAGTGCATGTGACTTCTGACAACAAACAAACATACAAACCCTAAAAACCAAAACCCAAAATCCAACAGCAACAACAACAAAAATCCATCACTACCACTACCAACCAAAAAAACTGAATTTGAGATTTTGTATAGTTTTCCAAAAGATGATAGTGGTAAGCCATAGTCACCCAAACGAGATCAACCATCCACTTTAGCCTTCAATTAGCACAAGTCTAGTAATTTGGTTCTTATCAAATTGTTTCTCAGGTGAACCAAGCTCCAACGAGCTGCTCTTCAGGAGGATTTCATGTCTTTCTAGTTCTTATATTCAGCTCACAAAGTCCTTTCTCTCATTGGCTTTCTGTTGTAAGATTTTGGCCTTTTGCTTGAAATGAAAAATATAAAACACACTGGCAGTTGAGGAAATAGAAAACTTTTTATTCATGTCTCAACAGTGCGATGCAGGCATTTTTTTCCTTCTCTCTGCGTGTCTCTCAGAAAGGCGAGGAGGATTTCATCCTTCTGTGCGTTGGCGCAGGTTGGGGTCCTGAAGTGTCTCTAGGAACATAAACACTTCATATGCAAAGTGCTTCAGATAATGTGTCCCTGAGAGCAGAACAAAGCACACTGTTTGAAGAACATATTCAAGGAGTTTCACTGCAGCCCTTTAGAGGCAATCCCAGACACAACACGGTGAGAGACTGCGCGTCTCAGAGGGCATCCATGTGTTCCTATCATTTCACTAGACTTGTGCCAACTCATGCAAGTGTGTTAGGCTAGTCGCCATACTTCTTTTCACAGGGAATTCATACATATGTAGGTATGTGTGTATGTGTGTATGTGTTTCATGTCCTTGCCACAACACAGTGGGAGACTGTCATATGTGCAGATGGCCAGGCATACATAGGTAGCAATCCGACCATGATGTAGGATTGAAGCCAACCTTGGCTATTGATGATCCCACTATTAGACATAAGGTCAAAGGTTGAGAGTTTTCTGTTAACCTTTGTATGGGCCTGCACTCCGACTTATTCACTCTTACGTCTCTGCCATGCTTCTGTGTTCCATTCTTGTCTCTCCAGATCAGGCCCTAGTTACCTAATAAGTGAATTATCACGGTGTTCTTTCAGTACTATTCTGTTTCAGGAGAAAAAGACAATGTCCTCACCATAACCTGTAGCACCTCATACAGTCCGGCCTCATCTCCACCCATACACTCCACTTTCAGAATCAGCCCCTGGCCACTCCTCAACAATCTGACGCCGTCGTGCCTCTCGGTTGGAACTTATTAGTCCCTTTGCCTGGGATGTTCTTCCCCCAGGTAGCTAAGAAGTGAACTTCCTCACTGCTTTTAGGTGTTTGTCAAAATGTATCTTTTCAGTGAAGCCTTTTCTGGCCAACCACCTACAACTTCAATTCTTCCCTGCTCCTGATAGTTTTTGTCTCTCTTTCATTTTCTCTGTAGTTGTTATTAGTATAGTATCTATTATATTTATCTCTCTGATTTGTTATCCATCTTCTAAGTAGGATAAAAGCTCTATGAGATTGAAAACATATTTTATTTTTGTACACTGCTGTACCCCAGTGGCTAGGACGCTAGGGTACTCAGTATCTTTTGGCCAGCCAACTTAAGAATGGACTCATTTCATATCCTCTTGTCTTCTTCCTCCTGCTCTGAGATACACTGCATACTGTTACTAGATGAAGTTATTATTTTAGACCATCTTAGCCTCAGGAAATTATTGGTCCCTCATACCTATTAGGTTAAAGTTTTCATTTCTCAGCCCAGGTTTGAGGCCTTTAAGGACCTTATTTCCATCCCCCTTTCTAGCTTAATCTGCACACCTGACCAGGACTTGTGTTTGGGAAGGTTGGGCAACACTGACAGACTGGTCCCAGTTCTACCTGTTTTCTTTCCATCTCCCTGCAAATGACAGGATTTAATGAGCCCAGAGAAACAGGTAGCATGCCATAAACAACAATAAGAGACTTTCTAAGTTTGTTTGTTTGTTTGTTTATTTATTTATTTGGCTGAGAATGTGCGTGCTCACTAGAGAGAGACAGATGGACAGAGTGAGGGAAAGGGAGCAAGTTCCCCCCAAAGGGGAGTGGTCACACCATAATACATCTCCTCCATTTCTCCATCCTGTCAGGATTTTGTGCACACTTGTACATGTGCCTAGTGTGTTTTTCAAACTGCTGGGGCTGAGTTTTGAACCACATTGTTGGTCCGGTGGGATTCAGCTCCTTTAACCACTAAGCCGTAAAGCCAGTCCCAAACTTCCCATTCTTAACTCCACCCAGTTATATGACCTTGGTTTTCTGAATAATATCCTGTCCATCAGGTGTTCCTGAGGTTTCCCAGAAGATGGCTGATTTGTGTTCACAAAATAGTTGAGCTATCATCACCTTGAGGCCTCTACCAATTATCCCTCTATGTTTTCCTCACTTTTAGTGCTTCATTATTACTTCTTTTGGGGTCGTTCGTTGTGAGAATGTCTGCATCCTAATGAGTTTATTCCCTACTGTCTTCAAAGGCACCAGTTCTCTAGACTGGGGCTGGCCTGCATTTAAGTGGGAAGAAAGCTCTAGTCCACAAGCCCTTTCTCCTTTTTTCTCGTCCTCTTTTCCTTCCAGAGGATCTGTGTCAGATAGTGTCCTTGGTGTTAGATTATAACATATGGAAAAATACAGAGACTCGCCATCTTTTTGCGACTCTACAATTCCCCCCCCCC
>NW_006159610.1:5401263-5410997 GCF_000334495.1 Tupaia belangeri chinensis | reverse complement strand
TTCTTCTGTACAATTCCCCCCCCCCCACCTCATAGGGCATGGTGCTTGCTGGAGAGACACAGAGAGAGGAAAAGTGAGAACTCCCCCCCACCCCACCCCAGGAGGGATGGTCATAGCACTTTCCCTTCTCTCCATTCTTTTGTGATTTCAGGCATACACTCACTCACACCTAGCATGATTTTCAAGACACAGAGTTCAGGTTTGAACCATGGTCAGCCATGTGGGAATACGGCACCTAACCACACACCCCATGCTGGCCCCACAACTCTATAATTTTTAACCCTGGGGCCTCTCAGGAATAATTCTGCTCTGTCATTTACCTTGTCCTTTCTCATGACCCATACCCTCTGGCTTCCTAACATGATCAATGTACCTGTCCTTCATCCACCTGTCTGTAGATGCCCTGACTCCACCAGCCACCCCGACCACCCCCAACCACCCCTAACCACAGGTACATGTGGAGACCTCCACACTTAACCACCAAACCTGTGCCTAGCAAGTCATGCAGGGGGACACCTGTGAGCCCAGGAGCTCCGCTCATGAGCACGTCAAAGCCAGGCTCCATGCCTTTCAGGAGGCATCTGTGCCTCTTACATTACAGAACTGGAATTTTCTCTCTGGTGGAATGTCTTTGAGGTTTTACAAATGTATGCATCTTTTAAGCCTGAATCCAAGAGCACGCTTATTCAGTTAGGCCCTTTTTACTGACTCAGCCTCTGGGATTTTGATCCTTCTCTAAATTATAGCATTTATTGTCTGAGCTGTTTGTTCAGCTCTTGGCCATGTGTGGCTCTCTCTTGTTAGTGACCTTTGCTTTTAAGTCCCTCTTGTCTCCTCGGTGGCTTGCCAGCTTCTCCCAGAGGACAGACACTTCTTCTTGCTGTACTGCACAGCATGCATATTGCCTGATACACATGGTGGTGGGTAAAATGGTTTGTTGACTCCATTTCCATAAATATGTTTGGAAAAGTCAGTGGTTAACAGATTGTTCTAGCCATATGGAAAATTCATTTATGTACCTCAGAGAATCAAGATTCCAGATAACTGTAGTGTACAAATTTCAGCTTATTGGTTATATTTCGGCATCACTTGGGTATTCGGTGTACTCAGTTACAAGAGTCTATCTCTTGAGCTCCAGTTGTTCTTGCAACTTTTCTTTGTCAGTTATTTTGAGGCATTTCTGGCATTGTATATGTTGTAGGGTGTTGATGGTGAGGGATGGGGCTACCTAGACAGGATTCAGTACTCACAACACCTTGTCTGTTCAGGGGACACATTGCACAAACACATGGATCTTGACAAATGAGGCCAAGTCTCCATAAGGGGACACAAAAGGTCAGGCTGAGGGCTGGAACCCTTTATCAAAATGCAAGGTTTCCCTCCGACAGACCCTCTAAGAAAACCTCTGAGTTTCTATTCACGTCACAGACTCTGGACAACTCTAGACACGTTGCATATTTGCTCTTTGGTCTGGGATCCTGAGATCCTGCTGTCATAGACAGACTAAGGGGTATCCTGAGGACCACAGGTGGGCTGGAACTTCAGCCAGCCACCATCCTGGCTTGTTCAAAATGTTCTGCATGCTCATGGAGGAAAAGAGGACGAGCAATGGCCAAAGAGTGACAGTGGAGGCCCGGCTTTAGTCCTGAGATCATATTAATGCGACTTACAGATAGTGTCATTCTTCATTTTTCCTAATACCAATTTACAGATTGCATCCCAGCCTCCCTGGAGAAGCAGAACTTGCCAAGTGTGCTTGTCATTTCTTCTAATTAGGTTTTTAAATAAATCAAAGAACTCTTGTTTTCATTTACCTTGGATTATACAGCAACAATGTTCTTGTTTGTGTTGCCCAGAGAGGCAGTCCTCCGGAAAGGACATCAGATTCCTGACTTTCTAGATGCTTGGAAGTTTCCTGCCTTCCAGTTCACTAAGCATTGCATCAGCCCCACCCTTGGAAAGGAATACAGAAGGCCTGGACTGCTCTGCCTCTCCCCATCCTTCCTCTGCTGAGTTCTGTGATCTCAGGGGAGAGAAGGGGGAGGAGAACCCTCTGCCTGACTCACTTGATTTTTCTCTTTGCCTGATTCCCTGGTCCCTGATTCCTCAGTGTGACTCTAGCAAAGACAAGGGTTGAGAAATCACTGGGAAGATAAAGGCTGGGAGTGAGGTCCAGAGTAAGCCCATCCCACCAGCCTCCTCCATTCTTCCCTCTTTTCTCTGGTCTCTCGCCACTCAGACCCATCTGGCCCTTTTCCGAGGGCCCCTTCTCTGCCTTTTACCTGTTCCCTGCATTGTGGATTCCTGCCTGGAGTTGCTTCCCTGGCCATTGCTTACTGTGGCCTCAGGGCAGGGCTAGGCCAAGTAGAAGCAGTTAATCCTGGCATCAGGTGTGGACTCTGGCCTAGAACTCTGTCTACAGTGAGGTGGGCCTGGACAGGTGTTGACCTTGGAGCTCTGAGACGGGGGACCAAGAAAGTCTGCCATGCTAACTCTCTCCCAGTAACTTCTCCACTTCTGATCTCCGGTGGTTAAACATGTGGAGGTGTGCAAGGTGGGTGGGGTTCTTGACGTCGGCAGGAGACAAATGGTCAGTAGGCAGTGTAATTTCTTCTATCTTTAGGGAGAAAGGCGTGGTACGTGCCGTATTGGGAAGGGGACAGCCAGCTGTACCTGCTTCTTTCCGTACTTCAGACTATTTTAGAGGTGGCAAAATTTAATTTCAATTGCCTTGGACAGCAAGGAGGCCCCCGTATTTTCACATGTCTAAGCCTATAGGACTAGATTACTTAAGGCCCTGAAGTTTCCCACCCGTTGCTCTCCTCTCTTTCTTCTTTTCTTGCTTTCCCTTTTACTTTCTCTTTGCCCTTCCCCATTCTCTTCATCTTTACCACTAGATTCGTTGTTCCTTAGCAGGAATCCCATTTCTTGCTCAAGGATGGAAAAGTAGCTTTCTCGGTTGTATGTATGGATCAGGGCCTTATAGTCAAGGCACGTGTTTGGGTGGGATGGGATTAGATAGAGATTTTTTTGTTAGGAGCAGTTGTATACAATACTTGCCTCTGATCTTACTGTTTCCTGAAGCCTGTATCCCCTGTGCTGGTGGTCTAAGGCAGGGACAGTTTTACTCCCGTCCTTGATAGGAGCTGAAGTTTGGCGTGGAGCTGTCACTCTGAATGCTAGCAGCGCCTGTAGCCTGGAAAGTTTACAGGCCTGCCTCAGAACCTGGGACGTGATTTTCCTACAGCACTGCGTGGGGGCTAGTTAGATTATGCCCACTGTCCTAAAGCAGAGCATACCGCTGTGCTACTATTTCAGCAAATGCTGAGCATGTTTTCATAGGATCAAAGTGCAATAAGATGGCTTATGATCTGGGTTATTTTCTGTATTTTGTCCTTGTTTGTACAGATATGCCCCCCAACCCCTGCCATATACATACTTAGAAATGAATGGCTTTCTTTAGGATATCAATACTAAGAAAATCAGAAAACCCTTAGTAATGATACCGAGGTTATTCTATTTGATATTTAAAGCAGTGAGTCCAACTGGCTTTTAAATGTATTGATGAAAGAAAATTATTAATAATTTTATAATTTTTTTGAGAGTTTTTTCGCTATAGGGCGCATGCGCTCGCCAGACAAACAGAGAGAGACGTAGAAACAGAAAGCGAGAAATCACCCCCCAGGGGGGATGGTCACGCTGCAATCCCTTCTCCTCCATTCTCCTCTCGGGATCTTGGGCATGCACGCACACATGCCCAGCGTGAGTTTTAAGCCACCGGGTCCGGGACGCGAACCACGGTCGACTACGTGGGAGTCCAGCGACATAGCCCTTACGCTAACTGCTGGTTCCCAATAATTTTATAATTTTAATTTTTAAACATGTTTGTGTCCTAGATCACCTTTATTTTTCCAAGTATGTTTTTATATTAGGTGTTGTAACAACTGCATTCTAATATGAAGAATAATTAACTACTGGATGATTTTAAACTACTTTATCACTTTTCATAGTGAAAGAAACACCAGCTTGAAGAAGATTTATTTGGGAATATTGATATTGTTCAGAATGTTCAGATTCCTCATTTTGCCCTTGAATTTAGCTTAGATACTCAAGATAAAAATTATAAAATAACCAAGCACATAGTTTTGTGTATTTTGAACAACTTTTGCCCAAAACCTTATTATCCAGCTACTTCAAATAACTCTAACCAATTGAAACATAATCATAAACCATGAAGTCAACAGTTAATATCAGACTCACTGAAACATTTTTCATCCATTGAGGAAACTAAAAATCCATGTATTTTACTACTGTGGGAAAAGACCTTGGGGCCTTCGCTCATAGTTTACTCACCTTAATTATCAGGCTTCTCAGATTAAAAGCTGTTTAGGAGCTGCCATTTAGAAAATTGAAGGCAACAAAAGACAGGAACAATGTCTTGGAAAAGGAGCTTTATTCAGATAGGAAACAGGGAAATGCTCTTTGTAGTACAATGCATTATGTTATAATGTTTATGAAAAAAATTTAGACTGTGCTCTGTGTATTCTGTTTCAAAAAGCGTCAAGTGTGCAATGTATTTTAAGAGGGTCTTTTACAATTCAATATTGTTTAATTTAAAATCAGTTTTATAACTTAAAGCACTTTTCTGTATATATTATCATCTGCAGAACATTGCACTTGGATCATTCCATATGAATGAGGTTGGTGCCTTTACAAGTTGTCCCAAAAAGCTGAGCGATAACATATCTGAGCTCACTGGTTTGCGAATCCTTCATTCCAGATCTCTTGTTTATTTATTTATTTATTTTCAGAGAGATTTTTACTACAGGGTGTGAGTGCTCGTTGGAGAGACAGAGACAGAGAGAAGGAAAATGAGAAACCACCCCCTAGGGGGATGGCCACACAACAGTTTCTTTTCTTTCATTCTCCTCTTGGGATTTGGGCTTGCATGCACACGTGCCCAGAGTGAGTTTGAAGCCACCAGATCTGGGACTCGAACTGTGGTTGGCCATATGAGAGTCCAGTGATATAACCATTTGCTGGTTCCCCAGAATCTCTTATTAAAAGGAGATTTGAACTTAGAATCCTGATATGTAGCAAAAAGGAAGGAAGAGAGATGCTGTTTCCAGTGAGTGCACAAGAGTTCCCGAGTCCACCTGACGTTCTTCCCATCCCCCTCAGTGACTGCTTAGGAGCCTACAGACTCACTAGAGCTCCTAGAACTTAATGTAGAGCACAGTGTCAGGCACAAAGCCAGACCAGGGTTACTGGTATGGAAGGAGGGTTTTCAGGTATACTTAGATCATCACCCAGAAGTGGTTACCTACCTTAGTAGCATTGTTTTGCTTGTCTGCGTGTAGTCTACTAGGGGTTTCATGGCTAATGAGAAATAAGCAGGGATCTACTCCAGTTTCTTTAGCACCACTGTGACTCTCATTAACAGCATGACTCCAGGACCCCATGCCTTTTCTGCAGGAGGTGCTAAAGCAGTGACCTGAGCAGAATCTCTGCAGGAAACAGGAGAGTAACAGTAATTTGCTTATGGGCATTCTGCTGATGAAAATTTGGAAACTGAAATTTTACTATTGCTGTCTTGATTGTTTTCATTGCTGCTGCTGTCATTACTACTGCCTCTATTTCACGTTCTTCTGTTCTTGTGTTCCTTCTCCTGCCCTTCCTCTCTCCTTCTTCCTTATTTCTCCTCATTCTCCTCTTCTCCTCCCCCCCTCTCTTTTTATAGTAGTAGAAGATGCCACTTTTCAGTAATGCTGCTAAATGGTTTAGTTTATCTTAATCATTGTTTTTTGCAAAATCAGTTGATTATTAAACCTATTTCATGTTCTTGACCATGTTCTTTCCTCAGGAAGTGGAAAGTCAAAATCAAAGCATCTGTAAGACAGGATAAATAGACCTCAATCTGCAGATGTTGTCTACAAGTTTGTTGCTGTGGTACAGCAGTGTCTTCAATACATTGTGGGTGACAAATGCTGTGTTCATAACCCCTGTGGAGGGAGTGGAGCCCTCAAGGAATAGGAGGTGACAGTTTCTTTCCTGATACTGCCCTTCCTAGGTGGTAGTTTGCAGTTCCTCCAGTCTGGTCCCCTTTGGCCACAGTGATACGCCTTACCTGCCTGCCACAGTTGGCTTGAGAATTATACGAGAATTACACCGCAGGGGGACAGCCACTCATCAGGAAGTGCGAGGCTGCCAGCAGTCTCAGGAAGCGTCTTCCTTAGGGACAGAGCCAGGACCTTTCACACCTGCATGCTTTGATAGGCTATTGACAGGCTGGTTTTGTTAGAATAAGTTTCTTTTGGTGCTCAAACAAAAATTTCACATGGCTCCTCCTTCCTATTTGTCCTTTGTAAGAGAGGCCTGAACATCCCTAGCTTCTATCTTCGATTCTACTTGATACAGCAATGAAATCTAGGTTCCACTCATTCTTCTTTCTCCTTGAGTGTGTATTTAATTATTAAAGAAAAGAGAAGCCTTAAAAAAATTTTCATTGTAGGGACCAGGAGATGGAGAAATGGTAACGTTGCTGGACTCCCACATGGCTGACTGTGGTTTGAGTCCTGGACCCAGAGGCTTGAAATACACCATGGGTGTGTGTACGTGCGTGCCCCAAATCCCAAGAGAATGGGGAAGAAGGGATTGCTGTAGTGTGTACAAGCACGAGCTCTGGAACTAGACCACCTGGCTGCAGGGGGGCCTAATTAGATGACCTGAGCATGTCCTGTCCTACTGCCTCCGTTTTCTTGTCTGTGAGTGAGAATAGTTCCTATTTCACACAGTTAGGGGAATTACTGTTTGTGACCGTGCTTATAAGAGCACCTACAAGTACTGTATTCGTATTAGCTGTTCTTGCTGCTTGTGTTGTTATTGTTTTCAGGGTGTGAAAGCTAGAGTCCTCACCTTCTTTACCCTTAGGATAGATTAATGCCTGTGATGGAAGCCTGAAGGGACTGGTCCCATGAACTGTAGACTCTGGCAGCAGGGAAAGAATGTGTGTTTTGAATATAGACCTAAATCTGGATATTGGCCCTATCTTTTAACTTGAGTAAAAACGTAAAAAGAAAAAAATGGAGGACAATAATAATAATCTCTACATTGTTAGATAATGAAACTTAGAAATTACGGAAGAACCTGGCTCATGTGTGCTCAGTATACAGCTGCTATTTTGTTATTGTACTTCAAAGAGGCGATCTAGGCCACCCAAGTCATGTGGCTATGGCGAGTCAAAAGGCTATTGATGGGAACCAGCAGTTAGCGTAATTGCTATGTCGCTGGACTCCCACGTAGTCGACCGCGGTTCGTGTCCCGGACCCGGTGGCTTAAAACTCACGCCGGGCGTGTGTGCGTGCGTGCCCAAGATCCCGAGAGGAGAATGGTGGAGAAGGGATTGCGGCATGACCATCCCCCGTGGGGGGTGATTTCTCGCTTTCTGTCTCTCTGTCTCTCTCTGTCTGTCTGGCGAGCGCACGCGCCCTACAGTAAAAATCTCTCAAAAAAAAAAGAAGAAAAAAGGCTATTGATGAAGTTTGTCATATCACGTAATGTTTAAAATGATTACATTTATTTATTTATTTTGTTTTTGCCTTTTTTTTTTTTTAAGAGAGATTTTTGCTGTAGGGTATGTGCTTACTGGAAAGAGACAGAAAGACAGAAAGTGAGACATCATCCTCCAGGGGAGACAGCCACGCTGCAATCCTTTCTCCTCCAGTCTCCTCTTGAGATTTCGGGCACACACATGCCCAGCATGAGTTTCAAGCCTCCAGGTCCGGGACTTGAACTGTGGTTGGCCATGTGGGAGTCTAGCCATGTAACCATTACGCCATACTGCTGGTTCCTTGGTCATTTAATGTTTAAGATGAAAATGTCTAAATTTGTTTAGTATTGGAGATAATTGCAATGCTTGTTTTACTTAGGCATACTCTCATTAATACCAGGGAATGTTTAGGACAGCCCGTTAACGCTCTTTCTTATGATTTGAATTGTATGTTGTAGAAATCTGCTCTCAGGAGGAAATGTGCCGTCTGTAAAATCGTTGTCCACACCGCCTGCATCGAGCAGCTAGAAAAGGTAAGAGATCGCCACCTGCTGCCCCTCTGCCACACTGCAAGTGTTTGGTCTTCCAAAGATCAGGTGTGGATTTTTATTTCCAACTTTTTGAAAACAATGCCCATTAGAAAAAAAAGGGAAGTCCAGCATCATTACCAGACGAATAATGGAAAGATGACGTCTAAGTGTCATTCACTCTGTTGTTTTTAGAGTATAATTTGATATCGTTTTCTATTGCCTCTCGGAAAGAAGAATGATGAAATTGGAGGGAAAGGCCTGGTATACACTAATTCTCTTCCTGTGCCATCTTTGTTCAAGCATTGGTATTTATTCAGAGCCTCTCCCACAAGATCACAAGATGTTTCCTTTAAGAAAAATAAATCCATATGCTCTTTAACGTTGTTATTGAGATTGTCTGACCTTTGTGAGTTTGCTTCTTCCCAAAGTGGCTGTGAGGGAGAGCAGCTCTCCATCTCTGCTTGGGCTGTCTGCCAGCCTGCACGGCTTCAGTGTGTGGGTGGGGCTGGAAGTGACCTCCTTGGTGCTTTCCTCAGAAGAATTGGAGGGAAGAGTCTATTTATTTGTCACGTGTGTGGAGGGAAACAGCAGGGAGCTGTGTGCTGTCCTCCTCCCTTTCTCACTTCTCACTTCATTCCCACGTGTGATTCTCTGTGTGTTCTACATGTTCTTGAGCTGTCATGTGTAAACACATTGGCGTATTGTAGTCCCCCATAACATTCATTTAGCTTCACTGACACATCACCCATTGTTGCCAATTGGTAGCTTGTGCTAACACCATTGACATTTTATCTTAATGTTTTCTCTCCTGTCCCAACCCCACTTACTCACAGTCTCCTGCATTCCTATACACCTTTCACCTTATTGAGCACCTGAAGAAGATATAAATGTATCAATCAGGTGTCCTGAGCCATGCCTAAAAGTCAATGTGGAGTCCTTTTATGCGAATAATGTGATGTGTGTGTTTGAGTGATCATCGTACCATCAAACATTTCTCAAGTTTATTTATTTTTCACTTTTAAAATCTGAAACTCAGCTGGGTGGCTTCAGCTGCCATGTATTTTCCTTCTTTTTCTTAGCTTAGTTTCTCAAATTTGCTGTGTGAGAGCATAATCATTTAAAGACACTTATATCAGCAACAATGAAGGGACATGTATTGGGGATAACGGATAATTTACAGAAACTGGGATTCCAGTCTAATGTGAGGGTTTCAAAAGACTGAGGATAGTAAAACACATTGTTCCTCATTCATGAGGGATTGTTTTACAATCTCATTGTCTGTAACTGTTGGGTTTGTCTTTTGGGTAACTTAAAGCTGATGCTTAACCCTGGTGTAATATACATTTTTTTTTCAAATGACAGATTAATTTCAGATGTAAACCAACATTCCGAGAAGGAGGCTCAAGGTCACCAAGAGAAGTGAGTATTTCAGAGCTCTGTTTCAGGTATCACCCTTGATTTCCCATTAATCCAATAGATTCTTAAGAGGTTTATCAGGGATAAAAACATCTCTCTCTATTCCAGTTTCTTGTTAATACATTAATAAATAGAATCATAAATATGCCAGCTCCTTATCATGTGTACACTACACTTTATTTTTCTCCTAAATATATCAGGGAGTTATGGCCTTACTGAATAAACAAAAGAGTAGGGAA
>NW_006159610.1:5394523-5401250 GCF_000334495.1 Tupaia belangeri chinensis | reverse complement strand
AAGGGGTGGTGATGGAATTGAAGGGGTCAAAAAGAAGTAGCTTTTTATTGTCTTTTGGCCAATTTTAATTCCATTTTTTAAATCTTGGGTGGGTTTATGCTACTCAGAGGACTGCATAGTTACTGACTATTCATGTGAACACTCGAGTCTCACACTTACTGCCTTTAAAACTAGGCTTGATTCTGTGTGATCTTGGGCATCTCACCTAATCTCTCTAACGCTCAGTGTTTTCATTTGTTGAGAAGATAAATAAACCAGCCCAAGGGTAAAGTTACACTCATACTCAGCCTCTGACCTTACAGTCTAGTTATGAAGATAAACAGGTATATGGGAAGTTGGAATGGAGAGCAGTCATGGCTGTTTTAGTGGTAAGCAGTGGTAGGCAGGAGGTGACGCTTGACATATTCGTGTGTTCAATTTTATTTAGAGGGCACACTATGTCCAGTGTGGGGAAAGCTAGAGAAGGCAAGCGAGTTCTTAGCCCTCCTGTATTATTCTGGGCAGCCTAGCTCATGCCCACAAGTGCACTCCCCAATTAGTCAAACAAAAGCCTACAATTAGCAGAACCCATCACCCTTAGAATGTGTAATAGTATAGCCTGCCCTGCTGTCTCCCATCACTTCCCAAATATATCTATCTTCTATGGTACTCTCCTCAAGAGAAAGTCGGCTAAATATAATTTTGGGTAAGTATCCTTTCTCCACCTCATTTACATTCCCAGTGAGATGAGTTTCAGTTCCACTCACAAATTTACCCCTTGGAAACCTTCCCAGCTGCCGTTCTCTTCAAACTAGCTCTGCGTAGTCATGAATGGGAGAGAGAGAAAAGTGGTCAGAGAAGGAGCTTCTTGGAAGAGGTGGCAACTAAACTGAGTCCTTTAGAAGTTTTCTGAATTAACAGTGTAGGGAGAGAGGAGGTAAATGAGAACTTTTTAGAAAGAAAGAACATGCACATAAGTGCAAGTGAGAGAGAACATAAATGAGAGTAAGACCTGAAGTCATTGTAAGCCATGCTGTAAGTTGAGTGTTTCACATCCAGGGTGGTTGGGAGGGGAGTATCAAACCATTTGAAGCAGAATATATTATTCTGACTTAGGAGTAGTAATATTGGAGGCATGGAGACAATTTAAGAAGATTTGCTCATAATTGGGGCAAGAAATAATGGTGAACTGCACTAAGAATAGCATTGTTGGTAATGAGCTTGAAGGAAAGGAAATGGACAGATGGTAGTAATTGCTTGGATTTTGAACATGAAGAAATGGAAGCCAAAATAAACCAAACTTCTGTCCTGGAAAACTGATTAGATGTCAGTAAATGAGTTGGTTTGAGAATAGGATTGGGGGGGGGGCGATGAAGTTTACTTGTAGAATTGTCAAGTTTGAAGTGTCTTTGTACCCCCCTCTCCAATTGTAGCTGTCTAATAGAAAGCTAAGTGGGTATATGAGCTTGGAGCTTGTGAGGGATATTGGGCTAGAGGTGGGACATTAATGAGCTGTCTGCATATATAGAACATAATTAAAGCTATGAAAATAGATGATTTGTAGAGTAGGAGTAGAAGATATCTGAGTACAGAGGGTTCACGAACATTTTAGACAGTTATTTAAAAAGACTGTGAAGAGAAATAATCTCACTGTTACTGACTGTTACAAGTGGATTGAGAAAAAACATGGAAAAGAATAAGGTGAGGACTAAGAGAGGTTGTGGAGAGGGAAAAAAAAGATTTGCCCCATCAGTTGTCCTCTCCCCCTATGTTTATCCATGCTGGAGTAATAGGAAGGTTATTGGTGAGGAACATGTGAGAAAAATGGTAGGTTGTAGTGCCTCCATGATACCCCAGAATACATGATAGCATTGGCCAGAAAAATAACCCAGTGATATCTCAGACGATGAAGTGTTGGATTTAGGAAAATAGAAGGGATAGTTTTGTGCTCTTAGGGTGGAGTTTATGAATCTGCAACTGGGGGATTCATACCTTTAACTCTTTGTTCTTGAATACCTCTCTGTTGCAAGATGGACAAGTGAGTAGATAGATATGTAACTGTATGTGCAATTTTTGTAATGCAAGATTTTGCTTTTCATTAGGTGTAAGTGCCTCTTTTCTCTGAAGGCAGACCCTCTATAAAGGTTTTGGACACTTTTTTTTTTTTTTAAAGCAAGGACTTGATATTCCTTCCTCTTCTGCATTTTCATACCCATCTTTTAGATTATTCCAAACATCAAGATAAACATGCTCAAATAGTTTCCATCTTAAGAAAACAAACAAAAACACTCCTTAACTAGCAACTGTGTCTTAACTGCTGCTCTTTTGTTCATTGCAAGTTTCCAGAAAATGTCCTCTGCATAGATTATTTTCAGTATGTCACTGTCTAGTCATTTTAACATGTTCTGATCTAATTTCTACTCTGTTTACTGAAATAGCTTTTTCAGTGGTTCAAATGACCTTCCTCATGCCAAATCCATTAGCTTTTTTTTTGTTCTTTTGTTATTGAGTCCCTCAAAAATATTCAAAATATTAGATATTCCATTTTTCTTGAAATGTTCTCTCTTCTAACATTGCTCTTTTCTAATTTTTTCTTACTTTATTAAATGCCCTTTTTACTCTTTCATTCATTTCTTCCCTTGACCTCCATATATCCTCTGGACTTAGTAATTGTTTATGCTCTTATCTCTGCCCTCTCTTGTCAGAAGAGCTCATCTGATTTCAGGGTCTAAAAACATCACATGTGGACTGGTAACTCTTAACTTTACATTTCTAGTCTATTCTTCTTAAGAGTTCCATTTGAAACATGCCCATTGGATATATCATAGTTACCTAAACACAGTGTATCCAAAACCATATTCTTTATTCTTGTCACCACAAAAACCATTAAAAAAAATTCTTTTATACTTCAAAAAGTGAGACCCTGGCCAGCTGGTGGCATGGTGGTTAAGGCAGCTAGGTTCCACATGGCTGATCATGCAGTTCAAGTCCTGGACCTGGAGGCTTATGAAACATGCCAGGTGGGTGTTCATGCATTCTCAAAATCTCAAGAAGAAAATGGAGAAAAAGGGATTGCAGAGTGGCCTTCTCCCACCATCCCCGGAAGGGTGCGGTAGGGGTGCTTTCTCTCTCTCTCTCTCTCTCTCTCTCTCTCGTGAGTGCATGCCCCCTATAGAAAAATTTTAAAAAAATGAGATGACTATTGATCTAACTCCATCAGGAAAACTGGGGGGTCATATTGATTCACTTTCTTATGTAATCCCACATTTAATATATCAACCACTCCTGTCAATTTTTTTCATAAAATGTATTTAAAATTCATCCATTTATCTTTGTTTTGATTGTCAGCACCTTGGACTAAGGTTCCATGATCTCTCACCTTTGATACTGTACTGGCATCTCCATGATTCCTCAGTTTTCCTATTTAATACACCCATGATTCAGAAGAGAACTTTAAAAAGCAGTATTAGATTATGTCATTTTTCCAGCTTAAAGTTCTCAAGGGGTTTCCATAGCATTTAGAAGAAAACCAAAACCATTGTCTTGGCATAAAGATCTGCATAACCTGGCCCCTGCCTACCTCTCCAGTCACATCTAGCTGCCACGTGAACTTTCTTTTATTTTGTGAAGGACATACCAAAATATTCCCATCTGTGAATATTTGTGTACTTCATTACTGTATTAAAAGTCTCTGTATGACCAGCTGTTTCTTATATTTAGACATCAGTTGAAATATCATCCCTTTAGAGATTATCTTGGTCAACTCAGGCTTTGTAACAAAATACTTTAGACTGGGTGGCTCATAAACAATACAAATTCATTTCCTCCATCCCTGGAGGCCATGAGGTCTGAGATCAGGGTACCAACACGATCTGCTTCTGTGAGGACCCTTTTCCGGGTTGCAGACTACCATGTTCTTATTCTATCCTCACATGGAGTAAAGAAGACAGGAGAACTCTTTGGATTCCCTTTTCTAAGGACACTGATCTCATTTGTGAGGGCTCTACCTTCATGACTCAATTACCTCCCAAAGGCCCATCTCCCAATACCATCACATTGGGGGTTTGAATTTCAACATGTAGTTTTGTAGTGGGGGATAAAACATCAGTCCATTACTGAGAGGTTTGTTTTTTTTAATAGCTGCTTTAGAATAAGTAGTCAATTTTTTCTTTATTAAAGCACTTTGTTCTGCCTCTTCAGTACATTTTGTATGCCATAATTATTTATACGTATGACAGCTTATCTAGCCTTGTCTCCCTCTTTAGTGTAAGCTTTGGGAGGCCACTTATGGAATTTGTTCCAGATTCATTGTGCCAGGGTACAGAGTAGGTGGTCCATGAGTATCTGCTAACTGAATACACTTTAAAAGAAACTTGTTTTTCCCAAAACAACAGTTGGTCTAAAAGAGCATTTCAAAGATAAAGCATATATTAGTTTATTATTATCTTGCTAAACAGAAATACCTGAGACTGGATGATTTGTAATAGAGGTTTATTTGGTTTCTGATTCTGGTGGCTGGAAAGTTCAAGAGTAGAGATCTAGCATTTGAGCAGTATCTGGTGCTATGTAAAGACATGGTTGAGAGAGAGAGGGAAAGGAAGAGGAAACAGACTTTTCCACTTCCTGTTCATCCCTCTCATACTCCCAGGTAATTGGATGGTGTTCTTCAATTAGGCCCCACCCTCAAAGATCTCGCCATCTCACTGGAGACCAAGTTTCCAACAGGAACTTTCGGAAGACAAACCATTATCTAAACCATAGAAAAACATACGATCAGCTATGCCTCATTTGAGAGTAGGAGACTTTAGGTCATTTACTTCATGTACATAAAAATACATTCACTTGAAGACTAGTTTCACCTGAGTTCAAGTTACAGCTCTTCTACTTTTCTCCAAGGTTGATAAAGTCTCTAGAGCAGGGGTCATTGGTCAGTGTTCTACTCCATTCTATAATGCCGGATACGTGAACATTTTTAAACAAATATTTGTTGAACTCCTCTAAGTTGGATATTTCTGGACTTCAGTTTCCTTAGTCATAAGCTAAATGGGTTAGGTTAAAATTTCTACAATCCTTTCAAGTGCTCTATAAGTAACATTTTTAATTAAACAGACTGAAAATAAATGAGCAATTGTGTTATGTATTTCTGCTAACAATATAGAACTTAGGTCTTGAAATAATATATCACCAATAATTTAGCACCCTTAAGTAATAGCCATTTCCTTATCCAGTACTTGAAATAATAGATGAATAATTCAGAATTTATTGATGAGCAATAAAAAGATGTTATGGTGTTAGAAGCCTTGCTTCACTATCGTAAGAGCAAGTATCAACACTCACGTTTACAGTGTAAGGATCAAAAGTCTAATGTCAGTTCCATAGTTTAAAGGATATGAAAAATGATCAAGAGAATAGTGTGAATGGCATTCCTTCTGGAAAAAGAAATGTAATACACTGTAAAGTGTGATTCAATGTAATATAAACAAGATTATGATAATAAAAATTTTTAAAAAGATACAAAAAGAAAAATTTAAAAAAAGAGAGAGTAGTGTGAAAAATTAAAGTACTTGGGAAATGAGGATTAGAGAACAACAGTGATTCTGTAGTAATGGCATTTTTAAAAAAAATTCATGAAGACAATTGATGATCCTCCTCCCTCACCAAATGGTAACTACTTAATTTAATTGTCAAAGAAATTAGGTTGAGAATTCCATTCAACATAAATTTATGACTACTATGCTCAAAATATGTTTAAGCAGTAGTAGCATAGATTTATATTAGATCTATAAAGAATTTTGAATAGAAGGATGCTTTATATCTCAAATCACATAGATTAGAGATAGTTACTCAGTTTTTTTCCATAATATTGATTTTCCATAAGTTTTTCTGTGCCTTAGTTCCTTCAGTTTTTTACCTGCTTTCTAGTAAGGATGATACTTAACAAAATGGTAGAGCCATGTACATTAATATTTAAATTAAAATATTAGATATTGCCTTTTATTTCCTAAATAAACTAAACTACATGGTATTACACATCAACTTACCAAATGATACGTTACAGTACAGATGATTAAGTCGTGCTTACAATGTCTAAATAATTGTTGCTTTGTGGAAATTGGTTTAATCTTTTGAGTAGAGCTGTCACTAGCTAAATGATCCCATGAGTCAACCATGATTTCACATAGGTAATTGCATCAAATTCTTCCATTTTCATCCTTAGATTGATAGTCATTAGGTGATTTATAATCTCAATAAGTACAGAATTTCTCTTAACATCAATGATATTGTTCATTCTCCCTCATCTCCTACTAAGCTAATAACAATTATAATTTTTCTGTTCCTTATAATATTGTCTGACATTTTTATATATTCAGTATTTCTACTGACTATCTCTGAAATAATTTATTGGCATGTCATACGGAAATACCTTGATTCTAAGATTTCAGAGCAAAGGAGAGGCATGGCGGCACAGTGGTTAAGAATCTAGACTCTCTGCTGGCCTGTTTGGGTTGAGTCTTTACTTTGACTCAACATTTTAAGTAATGACTCTATGCTTTAATTTCCTCATCTGCAAAATAAGGATGATCATGATTATTTCACTCAAACCTCCTGATAATGTGTCCTACAATAATGTAAATTGGAATATCCTGCAGTTGGTAGTTGACTCTAGTCCTTTCCAACACTCATGTTTAAGCAGGCAATGGGCTAAAGTTCTTAACTCTTATATGGGTAGAGGATGAAGGGTTCAGCA
>NW_006159610.1:5388922-5394384 GCF_000334495.1 Tupaia belangeri chinensis | reverse complement strand
GGGAGAGGATGAAGGGTTCAGCAGTAGCCTTACCTGTAAAGTGGAGCATTGGAAAATCCAGTACCTTCATCTTCAATAGAGTTTTTGCATTGAACTAATAAGATGGAAACTGATAATTGGGCAGGTTTCTGGAATTGCTGCCATAGTCTTGAAAGTGAGCCAGCCATGGGGCCCAAATCTGTCCATGTTGATACAGAGGCTTGCACAGACAACCACCACTAGCTGGACCAGCCCAGTCTTCTGAGGTTCTTAGGGAGAGCCAATGGCATTGCCTAGGTTATGGAGTTTGTGTTTAAAAGAGAGTTCTTGGAACAGGATCCTGGAGACGTGCCATCCCAGAAATAAACATTCTAACTGATTAATAACGAGGAGGTAGACTAAAAATGGTCTCCAATGTGGAAAGGATGTGGGGGTTGTTCTGGTAACAGGGGAGGCACCAAGGAGATGGTAGGGGCACCACACTGCAATTTACACACCAATATAGAAACATTTTAACATTTTGACAGCTCACAGGAGTCCATCCCGATTGAATGGGATCTCTACTCATGAGAATTCTCAACAAAATAATTACTACACGTAATACATGTATGTATTTTTAGGTTTATTTTTTAAAGAGGGAGAGAAAAGAAGACAAGCATTCTTAATAGGATCTGATTCATGGTCCCCACCCACCCCCACCAGCATTTCCAGACAGCTAGGATCATGAGTGTCTATGCCTAGCGAACAGGCTGACAGGGAACCCAAACCTGTGATCTTCCACATGGATCCAGCCTTAGTTGAGCAGCATGTTACTACTTCTCCACCAAGTTAGCTCCATGTGAAATGTTTTAAAAGTGTCTGGCCCACAGTAATTCAGTAAGTGCTAGCTATTATTATTAACTTCTTCCTGAGAACGATACAAGAATGTGTCTTTGTTTTATTAAACTGTGGCAGTGGGAAAAGCAAGATAAAAATTAGACTAATTTGTGAGACCATTATGCTTCTTTATGTCTTATTATAGTTAAAAGACCATTATTTCTCCAGGGTCTTTGTTTAGTTTAGTTTAAATTGACTTGACATTATTAAGAGAAATAAAAGTGGCATTTGGGTTTTGATAATGCTAATGCTTGTTAGAGGAACTCTTGTCACTCCAAATTTCATGCTTTACCTTACCACTTTTTTCCCTTGACACTAATCTATTTTCTTTTCCTTTCTGTCTCTCTTCCTTCCTGCCTTTCTTACACCCTGCCTGCCTTTCCTTTTCTCTCTTCATCTCCCTCCCTCCCTCCCTTCTTGCCTTCCTTCCTTCCTCCCCTTTTCTCTCATGAGAGAGAGAGAGAGAGAGAGAGAGAGAGAGAGAGAGAGAGAGAGAAATACAGAGATAGGTATTACCAACAGGCTTTCCCTGGTATTGTGATCCTCCTGCCCCACCCTCCCAATTAGCTCAGGTGTGGCTTCCACCCTGTCAGATGGTGGCACTACCTGTGTGCCACTGTGACTGGACCACACTGATTATTATCTATGTCCATCTGTACTTACAGGGCCTGGCAAGTGGTTGGCATTTAGTAAATATTTGTTGAATGACTGAAGGCATATTAAAGAGCCTTTTCAAGGGAAAATATGGATTATTGTTGATCCTATAATTGACATGTTAGTATCAGGTAAATTGTGTTTTCTCAAAAAAGGCTAAAAGAAAAAAATTAGGAAGTACTTTAGGATATCCATCTAAGAAGAGGAGCTGTATGTAAGTTATTAGGGTTTGCCTGTGCCACTGGCCCTGGAGATGAGTTTCTCTCTTGTAATATTTCCTAAAAGCTAGTAGTGATGGGTGTTGCTTGACTTATTGCCCCAGGAATGATCATCTTCTGGGAAGAAAAAGGTGTTCTGTGTTTCCTACAGCCCAATACAAGAATAGACCTTGGCAGCTAATCTAGTTCAAGGTCCCTAAGGATTGTTTAAACATAGAATCACTGCAAAACACCATCAATACACTGACATATTTCAGTTTTGACATCTGTGCCTTTAGTTTTTCTTTTACTTTATCTAGTGAAAAATTCTCACATCTATGTCCTGTGCCAGGAGATCTTCCTGAGAATTTGATTTCAGTTCTTTCTAGCTACATTGTGTAGTACAGCACCTGCCTTTCAAAGCATCCAGCACACATTTGTTAAATTGAATTGGATATTGTTTTGGCTTCTCTTCCTCACCCCTTCACTTATTTTTGCCTATTTCTTTTACCTGCCTCATGCTTCTCACCCCAATGTCTTCTAGCAGGTTCACCAATCTGTGGTGTTTGTCTAGGAGAACATAGAGTAACAGTAATCTGGAGTGGCCCTCGCCACTAGGAAGACCTGGAGAAATAGTAGAATTTTTAGCAGGTGGAATCTTCATAGATAAAATCACTGGGGATGCAGCTTTATTTCTCCGAGTGGATTCATATTTCCTGTTAAACAAGTCATACCTAGACATAATTGTTTTTGTGCTTATATGGGCTTAGATTCTGGTTTATATTAATTTATAGTGTTTAAACATTAACAAATGAATATGGAGGTTTGCAAATGAGAACATACTCATTTAATTTTGTTTTCCCACAGAATTTTGTGCGTCATCACTGGGTGCACAGGCGTCGGCAGGAGGGAAAATGTAAGCAGTGTGGCAAGGTAAGGGGCCTGGCCACCCTGTGGCCATTGCAGGGGTGCCTCAGGCCTTTGCAAGTGCTTGAGGTAGATGCATCCTATCCCCAAATCCAATGTCCGATACATCAGTTCCTTTCTTAAAGGCCTTATTTCTCCAGGTCCCTTTTCCGTAAAGTATATTAAAGTTGTTCTAGAACTCAGCACAAGAGGGTGTGGTCTTGGTAAAGGGAGTAAGCATATTTTAAGAGAGGGATACATTTGTTAATTGAATTTCATTGATTGTTGATTTTTGAAAATATAACCTTTCTTATTTTGTTAAAAATCCCTCATAGGAACCAGCAGCTGGCATAATGGTTATGTTGCTGGACTCCTATGTGGTCAACCATTGTTTGAGTCTTGGACCTATTAGCTTAAAACTTATGCCGGGTGCATGTGTGCTTATACCCAAGATCCTGAGAGGAGAATGGAGGAGAAGGGATTGCGGTGTGACCATCCTCCCTGGAGTTGGGGGGAGGGTCCTCACTTTCTATCTGTTTCTCTCTGTCTGTCTGGCTAACGCACCTGCCATGTAGCAAAAATCTCTCTCAAAACAAAACGAAACAAACAAACCCTCATAAAGACAACTGCCACACCATATTTATTTCATCATTTACATAGCATACGTAGGAACATCGACACCGGAAGCCTTACTAACATCCGAGACCTGCGATTCTTCATGGGGTTATGTCCCCACCTTCAGTATCATCAAGGCTTCCAATGTACCTGCCGCTTTTTTCTCATCCACTTTAACATAATGTCAATGACATGTTGGACAAAGATAGGTTCTGCAGAATGCAGGTCCCTTAGCTTTCCATCGGATAACATTCAGAAAAGTTAAAAATCCCTGTCACAAGCCTATACAAGTATACTGTTAACTCTACGTATGAACAAAAAGGGTTTTATACACTCCTTTCAGAGAGGGATAGAAAATAATTTATTTCCCAAATCAATGACCACATGCCATGTATTCCTGGCTGGACGATCCAAGCTTTACACTTGTAATCAGAATATGCTGGATTGAATTGTTCCAGTCTAGCATCATTCTCCAGTGTCTTTCTAGTTTTATAGTGTCTCGACGGGTGACTTAAATGAAGCATGTTGAAATATTCTACCTCTGCCTCCTCCTTCTTTTAGGCTTTAAGGATGGCACTTAAACAAATAATAATTTTTAAAAAATACCGTATCACAACTTTAAAAATCGATAACTTAATATCATCTACTGCTTTTTACTTCTGAGACTGTGACATTATTTTTTATTTAGATATGGCTGGGAGGGAGGTTTGAGAGTTTCACTTGGGCTTCTTTGCTGTCTTGGCTCCTTGTAGGCCAAGAAACCAATGTTAGAGTTCTGCCAATTACCAAATATGTTCACTTCAATTATAGAATCAAGAAACAGACAAATCTTAATGGGTTTGTGGAGCCAGTAGATACTGTAAACAAGCCAATCTAGTACTCCATTTTTTAAAAAACTGGGTCCTGTATACCCTTAATCTAACAGGGAATCACCATACTGCTTCCTACCCATGTCTTTGGGTTTACAAATGGACCTAGAATAGTTTCTGGAATATTTGGACATTTTTCTCTTCCCAGTGTACAACTACCTAAGTAAATTACTGTAGGTCTTTACAATTAGAGGCCAGAGAGCTGTTATCATAAATGCTTGCTGTGATGTTGCAGAATTCTTCTCCTGGGGACCTGTCCTCTCCTTCAATCAGTGGAGTTTATCTTTGAAAACTGGCTTCAGTCCAGAAACAGGACAAAAGATTATGACTTTTTACTGGAGTATCTGTTATCTCTCTTAATCATCTATTCTCAATGTTTTTTGATCATTTCAGTTGAGCAATACCCATTTCATCTAATAATCTATCTTACTTCTAAGAATGGCTGTCATACTGCATTAACCAGTTCTGTAGTTCTTGGTAGGTCAGGCCCCATCAACTGCAAACTTCCATCTTGGAATAAGTGAACCCACCATGCCTTGATGGTTAAGTGCTTTTACTTGGTCCTTCTTATTCTGGACGTCTATTCTTCCAGTTGTTATTAGACCACTCATTCTGCAAGGCATTTGTGGTCATCAGGGTTAACTTTCAGAGGAGAGCCATTTTTGAGTTTCTCAAAAGTGATTGTGCCCTTCTTAGTAGCACATTTCTTATTGCTTGGGTAAGTAGAGTGCCCTTTGGGCCTCTTGGAGATCATAGGCAACTGATGAGGTTTTCAGCTGTACCTAATGTAGCAATTCTAGCATCCTACTTATGTGAGCTATTGATTGTTCCTTCTCTGCCATATTAATTCAAGCATTTTTTTTTTAACCTCACTTAACTTTAATTATTTCTTTGTCTAAAATTTTGAAAGTCATTCTTGTGTTAGCATTAGCATCCTAATGTTAGTAGCATCATCTTCTGGGATTCTTTTTTTTTTTTTTAGAGATTTTTGCTATAGGGCATGTGTGCTTGCTGGAGAGACGGAGAGACACAAAGACAGAAAGTGAGAAATCACCCTCCTGTGGGGGAAGGCCATGCTGCAGTCCCTTCTCCTCCATTCTCCTCACAAGATTTTGGGCACACATGCACATGTGCCCGACATGAGTTTTAAACCTCTGGGTCTGGGACTCAAACCACGGTCGACTATGTGGGAGTCTAGTGATGCAACCATTACAGCATCTGCTGGTCTCTCTTCTGGGATTCTTAATCTGTAAAATCCTCTACTATGCACGAGTACTCCACATTCAGAAACTGTTTTGAGTTCTGTTTTCTCTTCCAGCTTTGAGTTCTGTTCAACTCTGTGCTGTACCTGCAGGATCCGAAACCA
>NW_006159610.1:5368145-5388908 GCF_000334495.1 Tupaia belangeri chinensis | reverse complement strand
TTCATTCCTAATAGTACACAGTAGTTAGGTCCTCCAGCTAAATGATTTCTAAATGTAGTTCTTTTTCCTCTTAGAAGCGTCTTCATCTTCCTTAACAGTGCACATTTGTGTGAAAATACCATGTGGTCATTTGTGATACTACTGGGAAGAGTAAATGTAGTCAAACCCCAAAGTGAAATAAAAACTGTTTCTAGAGAGCAGACACCTTTCTCCTTCCAAGTAATTTGCTACATGAAACTATTACCTTGACATACATTTGTGAAGCCAGAAGGAACATAATCTGAGCAATTTTGGCAAATTATCTGAGTCTCTCTGTTCGCTAAGGCTAATATATCAAAATAGACTAAGTTTACACAAAAAGAAAGTACAGTTTGTTTTACCTGCAAAAGAATATTTATCTCAACCAGTTAGTTAAGGGCGAATAGTACATCCAGTTACTTTAGTTACTTCCTGTAATGTCATAGCATTGACAAGATTACATATTATACGGCTTCACTGGAAAACTGTCATGATATCTTGTTAACTATGTTAACATCAATTCCATTAAAGAAGTTTAAAAAAATGATTTAATTAAAAAAATTCCCTCCCCATAAACAACTAGCTTGATGAATAATATGAGCACTAAAATGATAATTGTTACTGACAAACTGCTAATTATTAGCCTATCAAAGATAGGCGTTGATTTTAGTAAATGAACATTATAATTGTAGCCAGTCACATCCTTAGAACGATATGTGCATGTAAGGAACCTCCCTGGTATTCAAGGACGAAGATATCAATCCAGCAATGAAAGGGTTATGTATAATTTGGCCTTATTGAGTATAACATTATCTCTGTAAAGCATTTTTGTTCTAGAATCAGGATGGTCATAAAAATATGAAATATAAGGAGAGCTAAAAGTAGTTAGCATGTTAAATTAAAATGCAAATCAGTAACCATCAATATAGAGGTCTGTCTTACTTCCAAGGTCCTGGATCAAGCCATCTAATTCCATGAAGTCATTCTTTTCTAAAGTGAAAAAGTCCTGGAGATCATCTCTCAGTCTCTTCAGATAGTCTACATGTTTGTGATAGCTGTTAACTTAGAGCATCCTGTGCCCTGAATGTTTTTAAATTTTTCCCTCCAGAAGGCTCTATTTGTGATCTGTAGCTTGAAGCAAGAACCTTCAAATAAATGATGCAAAAAGCAGAAACTATCCAAGGATGATAAGGCTGACTGCCTCTCATTAACATATTGTAATTACCAACAACATTAGAATGGAGGAATTTGAAATGCTCTATTGAGGAATAATAAAATGTCAGTCTATGAGTGTGAGTCAATGATTCCCCTGGAGCAAGAGCGTAGTGTGGACAGTAAGGGCACCAACACATTTTCAGAGCCTTTAATTAATGCCATAAAGTCTATTGTAATCAAACCTAAATGGGCTAAAAATTTAGATTTTTTTTTCAAAACTGATTCTAATAAAGTAACTGTAAATCAACTAATGTGTAGGACTGTCAAAAGTTATAGACATTCCTTATAATGGTACAACTTATAAAAATATCATTTATTATCATTTAATTTAGATGAACACATAAGTTTATGTTTTGAAACTCTTAAAGGTTTACAGTCATTTTAATTTAATATTAGTAAAATCAGTATAGGAAACTTAGGAAATTCAGATAAATTAGGTTTTCTATGAGTATATGAACTCTAATCTTACAAAAACTAGAGTATGGTACTAACTTTTCTATACTGTGAGAAAACTAGGATATGGATATTATAAAACTAGTGTAATTTTTAAGGATTCACCTTACCAGTCCAGGGCACAGCATTCGTGTAAAACTGAACTGACTAGTTTGTTAAGGGGCAAAGTCAAGGATTTGTGCATAGGGTTGTTGGAAAAGTCATTTTTGCATAGAAAAACAGAAAAAAATATGTCATGACTTTTCCAACAACCCAATATTAGGAAGAGTGGTTAGCTAATGGTGGCATTACTAATTAAAGATTAAAGATTGTATTCTGGGTAAGACAGAATAGTGCAACGATAAGATTAGAAGACAGAAGATTCAAACAATTGCCACTTTGTATTGATCAGAGTTTCCAGTGAGGTTGCTATGGTTTTGTTACTGGATCTCTGGAAGGTCTTAGTTCGGCTTCAGCTGTTGGGATAATCACACATCACAGTTGTTAATCTATGTCAGTTTGGTGATCTTTGAAGTTAAAGAACACACCCAGTTCAAGCACTATCCTGCTCAAAGTGGAAAAAGTTCCTTTTACATTAGTGAGTTCCAAATCACTATCATATTCATATCCCATGCAACCGATCTGAGTATATAACAGTTTTATTTTATTTTCAACCTTATTTTGCTAGAAATTATGAATTTCGCATCAAGTAAACTTATGATAAACCTTTTAGAGATGAAATATCAAGTGCATAAAATAGTATTTTTTTCTTTTTCAAAAATCATAGATTATTTGAGCAAAACTGTTTGAAGTTTTGCATTAAGTTCTGCATTCAAGTAAGTATTAATGGAGATAAAGTGACTTAGTCTTCTTTTATTATTCCTTTTTATAATTGCCCTTTGTAATACATTATGAGCCTTGGATAGTCTAGCAGCTATGGAAAGGCTTATTGCTTGTTATTGTTCAACATTTTGGTGGCAAGAGAAGTATCAACTCCTGTGTTAGATAAAATCAAGTAAGAAATCAGCCTATGAGCAGGAGATCTTCTCATCCCAAACCTCAGTTAAATATAGAAATGATAAAATAATTTCAGCTCATTTGAAGGCAAGTCCTCCCTTTTTTTTTTTTTTTTTTTTTTTTTTACAGACTTCAGCCAAGTCCATAAAACAGTGACATTTGGTTCATGCCCTAGGCTACAGAAGAAAAAAAAAGTGACAAAGCTTTAGTTACCCAAAATAAATTTTGTTTAAACTGTATTCCAAAGTCTCAATTTTATTGAAAAAAAAAAAAAAAACTCAAGATAACCTTATCCTTCAAAGTTGTTAGTATTTTTCATTCTGAATGCAGTTTGGTCTAAAGCGTCTGGCCTTCCATCCTCATTTTCCTCTTTGATAACGCTGAACAATATAGCCCTTAAAAACCATCGAGTCGTTAGAAATTATGTCAGGGCATCTGTCAGTGCCATAATAGCTGATTTGAGCCAGTATTTTAATGTGGGTAATTAGGAATCTGGTTCTTTTTGCTGTGCTGAGAGTCTGGCCAAAAATCTTTCCATAGCAGGTGGTCTGTGGGAACTTGGTCCACGAAGGCTCCAGGTCCGATGCTCAGTGTTTATGTCAGTGTTAGCTGATAACCCTGAGCCGTGGTCACCATGACTCTGTCAGACTAGAACCCAAAACAAAGCACAGAACTGATTAGCCCTAGACATATTTCCAAAGAAGTTCTGCTTAAGCAGGGCAACCAGTGCCCCAGCTGTGATTGGCCTTGTTGTTTGGTTCTGGTATCAGCCTGGCTGCCAGTACCACAGTGGACTGTGTCTGTTTTCCTGAAAGCCAGAAGGCCAGCATCCCCTAGAGGGTGGGGCTGAGTGCACGCATCCTATACTATTGGGTAGAATATTGCTTGCTAAGTCACATATAAAACACCTTAAGACTATCTCAGTGAGGTGGTAGAACAGATATCTGTTGCTAGATCGGAGCAATATAAGTACACACATGCACATTCACATGTGCGCACACACATGCACACACACACACACACACACACACATAGTGTTAAAAAGACTTTCAAATATTTTGTCTCATTTGGTGCTTATGTTCAGTTAGTGGTGTAGCAGAAGTTTGTAATATCATTCCCATTTTCAGGTAAACAGAGAAGTTAGAGTTAAGTGATGTACCTAATGTTACTCAGCCAGTAAGAAGAGCTAAGAATGATTCTCAGCTTCGACATCTCTTTCTAGCTTTTCTTTGAAGTAGAGCACATACCCTTGCATGAAACAAATACCAAATTCTAGGTACCCACATTGAAAGCAGGTAGTCAGGATACACTACATCATTTATGCAGTTTAGACTGAGGGAGCCTCTCTTAACTGCTCTGGGAATTAGGGAAGTTCTCTCAAAATTTGGGTTCCCGGAGGCCAACCAAGGGTCAATCTTGGAAGGAGCCTTTCTAAAGATAGGGACTTTGGGCTTGCTCTGTGCACTGTCTTCTGTGCACTCTCTTCTGCATGGGGATGGAAATATCATTTAGGTGGTTGAGAAAGGGTACTGATGGAGAAAATGTTCAAACTCTAGGAATCTAATGTTAGGAAGAAGTCATGTTCCTAAAAGTGACATTGAGGGTCAGAGGAGGAATCACAGAGCAGACGACAGAAAACACTTTTGGGCTCATGAGTGCATGTAGGGGACTGGTTAATTAGAAGGAGAAGTGGGATGGCATATTCAGAAACTAAGAGAGGGAAGGCCCTGCAAAATGCCATTGGACCTTGTTTGATAATATGTGAATTGATTTTTAACTTAAAATTATCCATACACATTAAACAAGACTTAGCCAGCCAGTTCCTTAAATAACTTTCCTGCTCAGCACCTCTGTTTTCTTCTGACTACCCTATAAAAGCCTTGGTTAAAAAAAAAGCTTAGTTTTTTTTTTTTTCCCCTTTGGTCATAATGTTTGCATTTGTTTGTTTGGGTTTAGATTTCTCAGGCACAGACAAGTAGATGAGCCTTGGGATGGTTAAAAACTTCCTTGAGCATTGTTGCTTGCTTCTTCCTAATAACTATTTAGGGACAGCAGCAGGCAAAAAACACCTCTTCCTTCTTGATGGAAAAGTAATTCTGTTTGTTCATTTAAGAGGATTGTGTTTGCCATTTGGTTGATCTCACCGTTTGCTGATGAAGAATAAAAATTAAAAGCTGCTTATTTTGAGTGCAGACATCCCAAAGGGATGATAAAAATGCCCAAATTTTTAGTACAGCCTTGGAGTTCTCCCAGATCTGTACTGATACTGATTTTAATGTTTTCCCTTTCTGGGTTCTCAGATGTTATAGTTGTATAGAGCAGGGATTCCAACCCTTAGACTGTGGGGTGGTGGCAGTCCATGGCCTGCTGGCACTCCTATCCCTGTCCACACAGCAGGGGATGAACAGTGAGTGAGCAGTAGAAGCTTCATCTGTGTTTGCAGCTGCTCCCCATTGCTCCCATTGCTGTCTGAGCTCTGTCTCCTGCTGGATCAGTGATGGGATGGATTCTCATGGGAGCGCAAACCCCACTGTTGGGTGATTGTTTCATTCATATTGCAAGGTGGTGGTGGTGGAAATGGGGTGCACAGTGCATGTGATGTGCTTGGGTCATCCTGGGACCTGGCTCTCCCACTTCCATGGAGAGGCTGGTCCCTGGTGCTGGGAAGGTTGGAGACCACTGGTATAGAGTCTTTGAGATGAGTGACCATTTTAATATAGGACCACATGAACCAATAGTGGTTTTTTCTTTGATTCTAATAAAAACATCAGGACTACATTTCTCTTTTGTTTTTAAAAAGCTCTTTTTTAAATTTGAGTGACTGAGTTGTTAGTGGAAAGAAATATAAGTGCCTTCTTTCTTGCATACTTCAGGCAGTTCAGGAATAGAAAACTGTTACATGGCAGAAAGTGGAGCATAGTGTTGAATGTGTCATTTGCAATTCTATTTACCTTTTGTGACAGGTGACAATTCTGGTCTTATTTACTTCATTGAACTTCAGGAGGACAAATATGTGCTGTGATTGAGGTGGTTTTAAATTCTCTCTCTTGTCCTAATATCCCAGGGCTTCCAGCAAAAGTTCTCCTTCCACAGTAAAGAGATTGTGGCTATCAGCTGTTCCTGGTGCAAGCAGGCGGTAAGTCTGAGGTGAAATAAAGCAATGTGGGCTCACATTTTAATAAAATATGCTGACTGCCTGAGGTTTTGTACATAAGTGAAAAGTTATCTTGACTTAACATATTGTTTGTATCCTATAGAGTTCTTGGAGAAAGAAAGACTGCACTATAAACAATAGTATATATGAACTAAAGAAAACTAGAGAGAGAAACTAATCTCATTTAATTTATTTTGAATTCTGAGATTAAGACTGGAAAATCCTCCCCTGAGTCTGACCTGGGAAGACAATTGAGGGCTTCTCATTCCTCAGCCACATTTTAGAATTAATTGAGGGCTTCTCATTCCTCAGCCACATTTTCTCCCACTCTGCTGGATTTTGGGGAGCTCCACCTGTGGTCCCACAGTAGAAACTGTCTAGGCATCTGGATTTTCCTTTTATCCTTTTTAATAGTTTTGATGTGATGACTTTTATTTTTCATAGCACAAAATGTTAGGGCAATAGGAATGGTGGTTCTGTCATTCTTTAAGTTTGGATGTTGTTACGTTGTCTGTGTGCCATTGAAATGTAGTTTCCCCTCACATTTGGGCATCTATGTTCAGTAGGATCTGATGGGAATTTCCTCATTTACTTTTATTCTCTTTTATCTACCTTTTTATTTATTTATTTTTTGTAACTTTTAGCACCAAACCTCTGTCTCAATCAGATGCTGTATTTTCCTATTTGTCTCTATATCTATTTTTATTTTCTTTTTTTTTCTTTTCTTTACCAGACAATATATAGTCTAACTTGGGGTTTGGCCCATAGTCCAAATCTGGTTGCTGCCCATTTGTGTCAATATAGCCATGCCAGGCTATCCATGTATCGTCTGAGGCTGGTTTTGCATTGTCGTACTGTCCGTGGTGGCTTTCTTGCTGCAGTGGTAGAGTTGAGTAATTACAACAGAGACAGACACATCTACAAGCCTAAAATGTTTACTATGTGGGCCTTGTTAGAAAAAAAACAATGGAGCTACTTCCTCACTCTAGTCCTCAGCCTACCTCTTTGTTGAGTGGCTATAGGGGAATATATAGTCCCCTCATTGACAGTCAACCTGCAGAGAAAGCTCAGTGCTAGCAGTGTCACCATCCTGCCATATTTTAATTCTTGGTGTTTCCATCTTCATTCAGTTAGTCATCACATAATAGTCATGCTGATCATGAACACGTGTGCAAATATAAGGCCATCCTGGTTCCTGAGTTAAACTCTATACCAACAGGCAGTATCTTCAGGAAGAAGCAGATCCCATGTCCAGGTGTCCCTAAGGATACCCTTGGTGCTGGATTTCCTGATCTTTTCTGCCACCGGGGGGTCGGCATCAGGGTAACATGCTCAGGTGCTCCTGCTTCTGTGCCAAGTATCTTCCAGACTGTGGGGAGGTGGTTTATTCAGGCTCAGCTAATGCGCAAACTAAATGCCTCTCGGTGAACATGTTGGCTCTCTTTTCATTTCAGTCGAATCACTACAAAGGCTGAACTTTCACTTGGCTATTGTAGCAGAGTTCCAGTTAGCTCCACATGTCTTTGAATTTTGCAGAAGTGGATTTTGCAAGGAAAATACATAAAAAACATTTTAACACAAATTACATTGGTGAAACATTTTAACACCGCAGGTCATCCCTTCTAAGACATTTGATGTCAAGCAAATAAATGAGTGACCCTCAGTGAAGTAGGAAGAAAAGCACTAGGTTTGGAATTAGGTTTCCTGGGTGCAGGTCCTGATTTTGTCATTTAAAAGCTGTACAGTTTTGGTCACTCCTCAGTCTCTAGATTGCAGATCACTCAAGTGCAATTGAGAGAGTTGACATAGGCGGTCTCTGAGATTGAGATTGCTCTCATTTTAGAAATGCAATGACCGTGCACTTGAAGGTTTATTGAATTGCTAAGAAAGAAAAAAAAAGGTCAAGTTTTAAAGAAGATACTCAAATAGCACGCCTTTGGTGTATTTAACTACTTGCAGATCACACAAAACTGGTGACAGAGAGAATTATTGTTTTATCAGTTAGTATTTTGTACTTAATTAATTGATTATTAATTAGCCACTGGGTCATGGCAGATCTTGAATATGGGCAGCAATGAGAACAAAATCTCTCTGATGTTACATAATATAATTAGGGTGGCCATATTTGCCAGTTTTCCTGAGACGGTCCTAATTTATGTCTCTTGTTCCAACATAGTTATTATCAATGGTCCCTTTCACTCATAAAATTGTTCCAGTTAAAATGATAAATTATATGGTTATATTAAGTATAATCCAAGCAGAAACTGATGTTAAATTTTTTTTTAAAATCACTATGATGAAAATTTAGGGCACATAATTATTACTTGAGGTTGATTGTATGTTTATTAGGAAATACATGTTACTGCACATAACTGTCACTTTCCAGTCATGTAGAAGGTGACTGAAAATGTAATTGGCCTAAGGTTATCCATCCAAGTGTCACAGTGTGAGTGTAGAGTTAAGTCCTTAGTGCTAAAATATTGTTATGCTCATTTGTTTATGTTTACTTCCTTCCTCTCAAAATAAACAAAAAAGCACTCTAGACTTGTCTAGTGAAATTGGGCCATTTTTTAGTGGCCCCAGATAAACCCAACAAAAGCAATCTTTTTGTACTTTGTTACCTCTGAGATGAGCAACTCTCTAGTAGAGACATGGTGCTTCTCCTTGGCTTTCCTAAACTGCGAAGATGACCAGAGAGGAATTAAGTTTGTGAAAAAGGAGGAGCAGATGGTAGGCATTGCCTTTCTACTTGTCTTGATTTCCTTTTTGACATTATACCAAATCAACCAAGTCTGTGATCAGAGCACGTCAGGGAAATACGTGCATAGTTGGGATTGACAGAATCCTCCAAGACTCTAGCATCTTTATAGAAATATCCCATTATATGGTTAGAAAGGTTTAGCAGGCTTTGTCCTATGAGATTAGTCTCTTGTTAATAATTTCTAAAAGTTCTTAAGCTGGGGTCAGAAGCGGGCATAGCGGTTATGTTGCTGGACTCCCATATGGCCAACCACAGTTTGAGTCCAGGAGTTGGTGACATGAAATTCGTGCTGGGTGTGTGTGCGTGCATGCCCAAGATCCTGGTAGGAGAATGGAGGAGAAGGGATTGTGGCATGGACCTCTCCTCTGGGGGGTGATTTCTCACTTGCCCTCTTACTGTCTTGTCTCTCTCTCTCCAGCGAGCACATGCGCCCTAGAGCAAAAAGTTATATATATTTATATTAAAAAACAAAACAAAACAAAACAAAAAAACCAACAACAACCATAAAGTTTGTAAACTGGAATACATTTAAAACCTGGTCTCTAATCTCCTGGGCCAATTGGGTAGTGATGTGTCCTGAGTGTGTACCTGAGTTGCGCGCTCATGCGTATGTGTGTGTGTGTGTGTGTGTGTGTGTGTGTATATTTATTCCTTCTTGCGGCAGCATTACTCTCTGCCCAGAATTGTTTACTGTCCTATTTTTTTCTTCAGTTTCACAATAAGGTGACCTGCTTCATGCTGCATCACATTGAGGAACCCTGCTCCCTGGGGGCTCATGCTGCTGTTATTGTCCCACCCACCTGGATCATTAAGGTGAAGAAACCTCAGGTAACTGCCAGAACCCTGGTGCTGCTGGGCCAGTGCAGGGAAAATTAACCACCGCTTCTTGCTTTCCTCCTTCTGGCCAGTGTTGGGTTTCTACGAGCCCTGCTCACTCATCTCAAGGTCCCGTGCTTAGCTTCTGCAGCTCCTCCAACTGGGCCAACACTCCTGTGCTGGGCTCACTTATGAAACCAGCCTCCCCATCCAAAAGCAAAGCTCCAGAACAGGCACTTGTCCTCCCCACTCAAGTGCTAATGGTGTTCTCTTGGGTAAGAGCTGTCCCGAGTCCATCGAGTACTAGTGGTGAGCGCAGCTGATTCATGCCCAACTCTTCCAGCGGAGCACTCATGGGCACCAAAGTGAGGGTGAACCGTGCAGACTTCACCGACTTCTTAGGGTTATCGCCACTTCCAGCCTGAAGGACCCTTTGAGTCATGACCTTCCTAGATACATGAGGCTGGTTCAGAGAGCAGGGCTCTCTTCCTAGGATAAGACAAAGAGTTCGTTCTCCTAATATCTAACCTCATCCTGTTTACTCCTTAATGTGCTTTCTGTCCAGTGAGTCTCTGCTTCCGTGCTCTGGGAAACCTTGGCGGTTTCTGGACAAGGACATAATCTTTGATAGAAAATATTTCTGCCTCTAAATTATATGCCCTAGGCAAGGTAGCTCCAAGTTATGGGATGGCAACTTTACTACATGGAGAGAGATGGTACCTCTGCTAGGGTGCAAGCACTTAGGAGATTTTTTTCAGAAGCAAGTATGGTAACTACACTTTAAAAAGTGGGGAAACTAGCCCTTCATTTTACATTTTAGAAACAAATGCTAGGATACTGTAAATGGGTTGCACAGAGCGACAAAGTAAGTTAAATATAGTACTGCTATCTGAAGTTCAAGTGTATCAAATTCTAATTCTTAGTTTAAAATTTCTTTAACATGGGTATTTGTTTATCTTTAGTTTTCCCCTAAAATTCGTATTCTGTGCAAGTCTTTATTTCAAATATTCATTTAAATTCACACCTTTCCATTGAAACCTTGATGGCATGGGGAAGGCTTCCAGGCATTGTGATAAGACACATGATTCCTGCTCTGACTAACCTTGTATTTACCTTGGGAGGAAATGGGGGGGGGGCTTCATAAGGAAGGTTTTATCTTACTTTTTAAAGATAGGTGGGATTTAGATAAGTGGAGAAGAGAGTGGTAGGCAGGAGAATGGCTTGAGCAGGGGTACTATGTGCAAAATTGTATTCATGGGCTCGTGAGACTACTTTGACCGAAGTGCAAGATTCATGTAGAGATTATGTGGGTGATGAATGTGAAGTTGTCGGGCCTGATTGTGGATGGATTTCATTATTATTATTATTAATGAGCGCGAGAGAGGAGAAAAGTATTTCAAGCATGTGTGTGCATGGGAGTAAGAGGGAGAGAAAGAAAGGTATTTTGGACAGAGTCTCCCACATTGCCCTCTTCCTGTCCCTGCTTCCCAGTTAACTAGCACTACACACATGACATATGCCAGGTCTGTTAGGATGGGTCAGGAACTGAACCTGTGAGGTGCTAGCCATACTGTAGTGGTGCCCTACTACTTGTGCCACTAAGGCTGGGCCTTGTGGAGGGATTTTTGATAATGCAAACTTTATCCTCAAGTAGCAAAGCAGGTTCCTTTTTAAGCATAAGTGTTGTAGAGTAGAAAGTATTTCAGAAGGAAACACTCACAATAGTTTGTAGGATGACCTAATTGTATGGGAAGTCTAGAGATATACCAGTTAGGAAAATCAGATGATATCATTTTGCAGGAAAATTGTTAAGTTTACTTTTCTAAACTTAAAAAAAGAAAAGAAAAAGAACTCAAACTTTTTGTCATAAAAATTCTCAAACATGGGGACCAGCAGGTGGCATGGTGGTTGAGGCACTGGACACTCCCACATGGCCAACCATGTTATTATATATAGTAGGAGGACCAAAGAAGAATCAGACGTGATCTGTTTTCACAAAGAGTATACTTCCCAGGGGGAACACAGATGTAACCATCTCAATCTTTGCACAGAGTGTTGGATGAGGAATTCAGCCATATATAAATCCTTAATCCAAGAATGGTCTTCTGCTATTAGGTTGTCGGGGGAGTCATGATGTATTATTCTATGCAAAAATATGTCCATACTTTCCAATATCTTTCCAATATGTCCAATATCTTGGAAGGTCTATTTTTATAAAATATATTTTTTATTTCAATTTCTTTTATACATTCAATCACATATGTCACTTAGCTCGTAGAGGGAATATTCCAGCATGTGTACATTTCTCGCCAGTCCAGTTGAGAATGTTCTACATGTTATCTTCAACAGATAATAACCCATTTCTTTGTCCCATAAATGCCTTGCCTCTCTATTTTTCTCCTTAATGTCTTTCCTCAGACATTCCTCCAGAAGGTCTATTTTTCAGTCAAGGTGCATTCTTGGGAGAAATACATATATAGGATAGTGAAATAAGGGGCGAAACAGGTTGGATCAGCCATGATTAGTGAGGGGCCTGTACATTTAAGACAGAGGGTGTTAAATGCTACCAAAGGTGTAGAAACCAGTGGAGATATGAAGCAAGACTGAGCAATTTCAGGTGTGATAATCAGGATTGACTGTTGTGAAAAATATGCTGTTTGTGGGGCCAGCAGATGCTAGAGTCCCACATGGCCGACCGTGGTTCAAGTCCCAGATTTGGTGGCTTGAAAATCATACCAGGCACATGTGGGTATGTGCCCAAGACCCCAGGAGGAGAATGGAAGAAAAAGGATTGTGTCATGACCATCCCTCTGGGGAGTGATTTCTCACTTTCCCTCTCATTGTCTTTGTCTTTCTCCTGTGAGTGCACATGCCCTAAGGTCAAAAAAAAAAAAAAAACAAAAAACCTCTAAAAAAAAATATGCTGTTCATACTTGGCCTTGAGTAAGTCATTGGTTGAGGAAGAATAATGCAAGTTGATAAAATTTACTGAGAACAATGGTTAAGAAGTATCATCAGATAAATTTAGATTTATCTGGGATGTTTATGTCTAAACAAATCACTCCAGAGAGGAGAAGCAAAGAAAGTCTATGTGAGTGTAGAATGAACAGCGAAAGTGGTTTGTAAAGAGATGGTGGTGACAGATCTATTTTCTGTTCAGTGATGGCAGGTTCTGAGTGGATACTTACTCCCTGAGCAGCTATGGCACTGGAAATGTGATGCTGAAGGAAATACCTGCCTTGGTTATATGCTCGGTTTCATCACCGAATTATTTAGAGAAAGGAAGAAATTATTTAGTAGAAATTAAAGGATGAAGGAAAGTAGTTTAAGAAATTCAAATAAAAAAAATCAAATACTAAGAGTCAAGCCTGAATCTGCTGATATATTTGAAATCCAAGGTATCTGTAAAGTGACAGTGTTTCTCCTTTGGACTGAAGATATTGGACATATCAACAAGTTACAGAGTTCAAATACCCATCATGTAAATGGTTGATGTTGAAGGATTAAGACATGTTTCATGTTTTGGAAGAAGTCAAGTTGTGTGAGACCAGAGTAAGGAGGCTTTCACAGAAGTTATATATCATGAGACAAGACACTTTATGAAAAAATATTTTGTCCCTGATTCTCTGACTTTTTAAAAAACTATAATTGTCTAATTAGTTTTCCTACTAATTGCCTAATTAGTAGGAAAGTTTTCCTGCTACTCTCAAGGACATCTTCAGTCTTCGAGAATGAATATAAAATGGATACACCACCCTCTTTTCCAAGTAGGAAATGGACCCTTTTCCAAGTAGGGTCCATTGTGACTTCATAGTACTGAATTGGAGCAATCTGTTTTCTTTGAAAACATGATAGTACTCAATCTTTTAGTTTATTGTTTAGTTTTAGCAATGTGAGTAAAGCATAAATATTCTTCCTGCAAAATTTAACTTTTCAGATAAGAAAGTCTCTGTTCACCAACTTTTCAAATTATACACACCTCTTCTGTCTTTTCAGTTACCCATACAGAGTTTTTGATACGTATTTATATATAGATACATTAATCAAGAAGATATAGAGCTATTTTTTGACTGACTGAAATAAATGTCATCATTTTATACATAGCACTTTAAAACTTTCATTTATTAGTTAAAAAAAAAAGTCTATTTTAGAGATCAACAGATAGTATAATGGTTGTATCACTGGACTCCCATGTAGTCGACTGCAGTTCAAGTCCTGGACCTGGTGTCTTAAGCTCACACTGGGCACATGTGTGTGTATGCCCAAGATCCTGAGAGGAGAGTGGAGAAGGGATTGTGGCGTGGCCATCCCCTCTGGGAATGATTTCTTGCTTTCTGTCTCTCTGTCTCTCTCTATGTCTCCAGTGAGTGCATGCATCCTATAGCAAAAATATCTCTAAAAAAAAGTCCATTTTAATACATATGAACCTGACTCACTTTTAAAAAATTTGCCAGATGGTGCATGAGGGGGAGAGAGAGAGAGTGAGAGATAGAGAGAGAGAGAGCAAGTGAGCATGAAAGAGAAAGAGTGAGAAAATGAGAAAGAACTCACTATGGGGTATAGCCATACCCCAATCCCTTCTCCTCCATTTCTCCCTCCTTTTGGGATTTTGGGCACACATGCATATTGTCCCAGAATGTTTTCAAGCCACTGAGTCTGAAACTTGAACTGCATAGTCATCAATGTTTCTAGTTGCCTTAATTACCATGCCGGGCTGGCTCCAACTTGACTCATGTTTAACACTGCTGTGTGTGTGTGTGTGTGTGTGTGTGTGTGTGTGTGTGTCTCCTGTGAGTGCACATGCCCTAAGGTCAAAAAAAAAAAAAAACAAAAAACCTCTAAAAAAAAATATGCTGTTCATACTTGGCCTTGAGTAAGTCATTGGTTGAGGAAGAATAATGCAAGTTGATAAAATTTACTGAGAACAATGGTTAAGAAGTATCATCAGATAAATTTAGATTTATCTGGGATGTTTATGTCTAAACAAATCACTCCAGAGAGGAGAAGCAAAGAAAGTCTATGTGAGTGTAGAATGAACAGCGAAAGTGGTTTGTAAAGAGATGGTGGTGACAGATCTATTTTCTGTTCAGTGATGGCAGGTTCTGAGTGGATACTTACTCCCTGAGCAGCTATGGCACTGGAAATGTGATGCTGAAGGAAATACCTGCCTTGGTTATATGCTCGGTTTCATCACCGAATTATTTAGAGAAAGGAAGAAATTATTTAGTAGAAATTAAAGGATGAAGGAAAGTAGTTTAAGAAATTCAAATAAAAAAAATCAAATACTAAGAGTCAAGCCTGAATCTGCTGATATATTTGAAATCCAAGGTATCTGTAAAGTGACAGTGTTTCTCCTTTGGACTGAAGATATTGGACATATCAACAAGTTACAGAGTTCAAATACCCATCATGTAAATGGTTGATGTTGAAGGATTAAGACATGTTTCATGTTTTGGAAGAAGTCAAGTTGTGTGAGACCAGAGTAAGGAGGCTTTCACAGAAGTTATATATCATGAGACAAGACACTTTATGAAAAAATATTTTGTCCCTGATTCTCTGACTTTTTAAAAAACTATAATTGTCTAATTAGTTTTCCTACTAATTGCCTAATTAGTAGGAAAGTTTTCCTGCTACTCTCAAGGACATCTTCAGTCTTCGAGAATGAATATAAAATGGATACACCACCCTCTTTTCCAAGTAGGAAATGGACCCTTTTCCAAGTAGGGTCCATTGTGACTTCATAGTACTGAATTGGAGCAATCTGTTTTCTTTGAAAACATGATAGTACTCAATCTTTTAGTTTATTGTTTAGTTTTAGCAATGTGAGTAAAGCATAAATATTCTTCCTGCAAAATTTAACTTTTCAGATAAGAAAGTCTCTGTTCACCAACTTTTCAAATTATACACACCTCTTCTGTCTTTTCAGTTACCCATACAGAGTTTTTGATACGTATTTATATATAGATACATTAATCAAGAAGATATAGAGCTATTTTTTGACTGACTGAAATAAATGTCATCATTTTATACATAGCACTTTAAAACTTTCATTTATTAGTTAAAAAAAAAGTCTATTTTAGAGATCAGCAGATAGTATAATGGTTGTATCACTGGACTCCCATGTAGTCGACTGCAGTTCAAGTCCTGGACCTGGTGTCTTAAGCTCACACTGGGCACATGTGTGTGTATGCCCAAGATCCTGAGAGGAGAGTGGAGAAGGGATTGTGGCGTGGCCATCCCCTCTGGGAATGATTTCTTGCTTTCTGTCTCTCTGTCTCTCTCTATGTCTCCAGTGAGTGCATGCATCCTATAGCAAAAATATCTCTAAAAAAAAGTCCATTTTAATACATATGAACCTGACTCACTTTTAAAAAATTTGCCAGATGGTGCATGAGGGGGAGAGAGAGAGAGTGAGAGATAGAGAGAGAGAGAGTCTCCCTCCTTTTGGGATAAAGAGTGAGAAAATGAGAAAGAACTCACTATGGGGTATAGCCATACCCCAATCCCTTCTCCTCCATTTCTCCCTCCTTTTGGGATTTTGGGCACACATGCATATTGTCCCAGAATGTTTTCAAGCCACTGAGTCTGAAACTTGAACTGCATAGTCATCAATGTTTCTAGTTGCCTTAATTACCATGCCGGGCTGGCTCCAACTTGACTCATGTTTAACACTGCTGTGTGTGTGTGTGTGTGTGTGTGTGTGTGTGTGTGTGTGTGTTTATTCCGTACTAGACACATCACAGTTTACCTTTGCTTCTCTCTCTACCAATGGACATTTAGTTTCCAATGTTCTACTTATAAATAATGCTAAATGCTCTTTCCTAGCTTATTACTTAGGATTAGATCATCTTCTTAGAATTATGGGGACCCATAAAATGTAATAACTACTTTTTTGAAATGACTAACAGTTACCTCTCAAAGCTACCCAAGCCATTTCCTTTGGGTGAATCTTCAAGATTAAAAGATACTTGCTGTGATTTAGTCAATTATATCTAGCTGGACGTCTTGAAACCTTGTCCTTAAATTTTGGAATGAGTCTCCTTTACTTCTCTGCTAGGCCATCTTCTGAAAAACCTTTGTTCTAGTGGGGCTACTGGGTCAGGGCAGGACAGAATGCAAATGCTCTTTAGTAGACATGGCCCCTGACTCTCCCTCCTCGTATTTGTCAGAGTTTATTCTAGTGATATAATGGGGGAAGACTTCATTTGGGATGACAAAGTGATAGGTCTTCTCTGTAGATCTGTTATTATAACCAGTTACTTGTGATCCCATAACCTGGGACATCCCCTGAAGAGTAGTAAGAGGTAGTTGAGTTTCATTCAGAGTCGAATGATTCCCCCATAAGTATTTAACAGGCCAGGATAGAGTCACAGCTATGATAAGCATTTTGTTGATAGGATATTTCTGTGTGAGCTAAGGCTGTCCTGACACCTGGTATAAGAAAACAAAAAGTCTTTGTCTGCTTAAGGCTTTAATAAAAAGTGGGCACAGAATGTCTGGGGGGTGTCTGCTGTTGGTATCAGAATCATGCAAATCTGAAAGCGGGTACAGCATTTCAGTGTTTAATCATGTTGGTCTTGCAAAGTGAAACCCTTGTATCACTGGGTTAGCTGCCCTTGATAAAACACAGATGCATTTGTTTTGGAACACAGGACAAGTATTAAAAGTTTCTTAAATATATCACTACCAATTCTACACAGTTTCATGGCAAAATGTTTACCGTCTGGAAGAGCACACTGTTTTGTTTAACTCTCAAAACACTGCTGACCCAGGCAGAGGGAGCGGTGTCACATATTAGCAAGGGTAGGTGGTTTATCATGTCCCGACCAAAACATTCTCAATTTGCCTTCCCGTCCACCTGCTCCTCACTGAATTACGCTGCTGTCAGAACGAAACATGCATTTGTGCATAAATGGAAGGGAGCCTTGGGTATTTCAAGGTGTGCTGTGAAATTCTGTACTACTCATCTTTTGCTGTTTGGCTATCCATAGGGCTGTAGATTACTCAGAACTCACATAGAAGCACCCAGGTACTGTGAGTCAACCACTGTGCTTGCTCTTTGCCTCCTTCTTGTTCTGTGAAGAAGGCCTCAGATGCATTTGGCTCGGTGAGGCTCAGAAGCACTTGTATTTGCTACATCTGTGTATAAAAAGGCCGTTCTGTGTGTCTGTCCCCTATTAGAGTTGAGTTCCTTGCCTGCTCTGTTTTCAGATATTTAGCCTTCTTTTGATGTGTTTTCTAACTCTGTGTTCCCCAAACATGCTTGAGCATCAAAATCACCTGATGTACTGTGAGTTCTAGAATCAGATGAGTTTAGGAGATAATTGGCAGGATCTATTGAACCTGTAAAACACGATCTCTTGGAGTTTAACTGTTGAATCCCGTTAAGAACTAAGGTCATACTATGTGCCTGCAAGCACATGGCATCCCGTGTTGCTCTTGGCAGTAAATGAGTTAAAACTGCAAAGGGTTTAGGAGGCACGCCTTCCCTACCAAGGAGCCTTTCCAACAGCAGGAGAGGCTCAGTAAGTTTCGTGAATTCTAATTCTATCTATTCATTATCTCAACAATGATTTGCGTGCCTACTATGTGCCAGGCATTTGTGCTAGGTGCTGGGGACACACAACTGTGAACGAGGCAACTAACGTGTATGACGTGCTTGCCACACGATGGATACCAAGCTAACTGCTTCACATACTTTTCTCGTTTAAACTTCACAACTGCCCTGGGAGGTAGGTATCATCACCTAAATGTCAACATTAAGAAACTGTCATTTCAAACGTTTGACGGACTTGGCTTACGTCACAGATTTAGTAACAGGGAGACTCAGAATTTGTACCAAGTCGAACAGATTCATCTTCCTTCTCCTACTGCTCTTCAGTTTTACTACTGTCTATAGTCACCTCGCTTGGTTCTTTCTACTTCAAACAGAGGTCCCCAGCCTGACCTATGTGACAGAACGGCTTGGGATGCTTTTAAAAAATGTCCTTGCCTGGGCGTCACCCCACACAGATTAAATAAGAATACTTGATGGGGTCCAGGTATGGGGATTTTTAAAACAGCTCTGTGGGTGATGCTAATGTGCAGTGAAGGTTGAGAACCACTTTAGAGCATCATTAATTGACACCAAAGAGATTCCGCTTCTGCCAGCCTAATAGTTTCCAGAATTCTTCTTGGATCATTTAGCTGATTAAATTTTTATAGATTCTAAATCATTTTTCTTCCCTTTCAAACAATTGAACTTTATCAAAATAGAACAAAGAGTTTCATAATGCAAAAATTTTTGCCAAAGAGGGACACAGTAAAAGCTCCATTTAACCAGGAATGCAGGATCTATTTGAAAGGATCTATTTCAAAGGAAGTATATTCATAGTAAATGATGAGGAATCACCTGGGGTTTAGAATAGCCATAAGCTCCTGAGTCTCTATCCTCTTGTGAGAGTCCAAGATCCTTAAGACACTTTTTATTTTCATTTAGTGTGGGAAGAAAACTGAGAAAAATGTGGTAGTTTTTTTTTTTTTCTTTAGGTTTCCATCATTCTTGGTGAACATAGGACACAGCTCAACTTTATTTTTTTCAAATTCAAGTCAAAGTAAAATGAAAGTGAATAGTTCAGAATTTTCTAGCATGAATACATGTATGTACTCTTGACTAAAGTTCAATTTGAATGCTCTCAGAAAAAAAAAATACTTCTAAAAATAGAAGAAATAAATTTCCCTAAGCTTTTGACTACTTTTCACTGCTCAAATACTGCATATGTAATGTTTATATAAACTTCTAAGTTAAGAGTTTTGCATCTTAGGCTTTTAGAGCTTTGTCAGACTTCTACTTTTGTGAGTTTGTAAAGGTGCATTCTAATGAATGGGATCTGCACTGACTAAATCTAGTTTTCCTTTGTCTTCTATCACTGAGTTGTGACTGTCCGCTGAGATTTCTTCTCCAAGTATCTATACAGTTGAAGTAATCACAGAGTTATGGTCCGTAGAATTCATAGAAAGAAAGAAAATGACAGTGAAAGTAAACTTGGAGGGCACTGTTCTTGAACAAGTTCCACGCACTTCTAGGAGGAAAAATAAAATTGACGCTACCAGGGAAGATTTCTTAAACCAGTGGGTATTTACATTGAGAAACAAAGAGTAAAGACAACTCCCAGCCCTGTCATTATAAATAGCTTAAGGTGAATCTTCTTCAGTTTAAAAGTCAGACATCAATGCTGAAAAGATAGTTGGATTGTAACATTTCATAGAGGTCAAGAGTCATTTTATGACAAGGATTATAAATGATTATTACAATAAAAGGTAAACAGAGAAAAGAAAGAAAAAGAAAAACATGAAAAATGGCCTCCTTTTTTACATTTCCACATAGGTGATCTCCATACCAGGAGATGAACTTGGTTGGGCGGGAGACGAACCTGGTTGGGCGGGAGACTGGAGCCCCTCAGAGAATTTGGGATTCTTCCATTTTTACTGGGAGGGTTGGCAGGTATAACATGTGTTGTTATGTGAGTCCATGAGAGCCTCTGGGGTTCTAACTCCCTGCCTCTCCGTGTGGTGGGGAGGCAGCTGCTCACTCTGAAGCACTCGACTGATCTGTCTGTGGCTTACCCATGACCAGTGGCTTGGAAGTGTCAAAGCATGAGAAGCATGCAGTCCAACAGCATGTGCTGCGTCCTCCTCTACCTGGTCCTGCATGGGAAGCTCTTGGGCCATCTGCCTCAGAGAGCAGCTGTCTCTTTCTTTCCCTTTACTCCCTCAAGGCTTCTAATCGGAAGAAGAAGAGAACAAGCTTTAAGAGAAAAGCTAGTAAAAGAGGAACTGAAGTAAGTGTTTCAGGGTTATGTTCCAAGGAAGTATAACTCCCTGCCCATCGCCTACTCTGTTCTACTGAATCTGGCCCAAGGTTATTTTCCTGACATACTTTCAACCACTCCTTTCCCCTTCAATACATTCCAAACACACTGGAATTCTTTCTTCGTCTTAAAATTAAAAACCAAAAACACCAAAACAAAACGACAACAAAAACCTAGAATCCTGCCACTGTAGGGTTAGAGCATGTGCACTTGCCTGAAAATGTTATCCCAAAGATGATGATGAAGATCTAAAGAAGTAAAATATCTGGAGTGCTCAGCATATACAGAGAAAATCAAAAGCAAAGCTTAATTCTTTGGAGCAAATTATAGCCGCAGAGAGTTTCTTCCAGGCTTTATGTGAAAGAGCCTATGAAAGTCAGCCCTATGAAACAAGATGCAGATGTCTTGGGAGTAAGGGGTGGTAGGGATTTCCCTTTCCTTTGCTCTGGGACTACTTTTCCAGCCATGAATGTCAGTCTTAACAGCATTGCTTGCTTCTT
>NW_006159610.1:5286813-5368114 GCF_000334495.1 Tupaia belangeri chinensis | reverse complement strand
ATCAGGAAAACAAAGGTCGTCCTTTTGTGATAAAACCTATCTCTTCTCCTCTCATGAAACCCTTGCTTGTGTTTGTAAATCCCAAGAGTGGAGGCAACCAGGTGAGTCATTCTTCATGGGCTTAGTGTAGAAGTCTTGATGATTCCTCTTTTTTGTTTGTTTGCTTTTTTACATTTCCACATAGGTGATCTTCATACCAGGAGATAAACTTGCTTGGGTGGGAGAAGAACCTGGTTGGGTGGTGGGAGACGAGAGAAACAGAGAAAGTGAGAAAGTGAGAAATCACCCCTCCCATCCCCAGGGGAATGGCCATAACACAATTCCTTCTCCTCCATTCTCCTCTCTGGATTTTGGGCACACGTGCATGTTTTCAAATTGCCCGATCTGGAATTCAAACTTCATACTTGGCTATGTGGGATCTAGTCACCTTAAGCACCACATTACCTGCTGGCCACAGTGATTTCCTTTTCATTTTTACTCATGATAGAGAATGTGTGCTCATACATAAGAAAAAGAAATACCCTTGACCAAGTCCCATCATTCTGCGATCCCCAGCCCTAGCCCTAGCCCTCCCCTCAGGCAGGATCTTGGGCACATATGCATGTCCAAGGTGCTTGCTCACTTCAAAAACTAAACATCATAGTCAAAGCCTTATGTATTAAACAACTTAAAGAACAATCTTGCCAATCTTTCAAGCTTAGCTACAAGAGACTTGTACACATCATTCTCACAGAGGCAAAAAAAAAAGCATATTCATAAGTTACTTTTACTTGTTTTTCTTAATTTGCCAGAGGGCATGTGTGCTCACCAGAGAGAGACAGAGAGATGGCGTGGGGGCACCCCTCAGTGGAGTGTGGTGATGCTCCAGTCCCTTCTCCTCTCTCCGTGTTAGAATTTGGGGCTCACACATATGCACACATAAAGACACACACATGCATGCCAGGCATGATTTTCAAGCTGTCAGGGCTTCCATATAGAACATGCCAGAACACCTAAGTATTGACATTTTCCTTATGGATTTTCAAGGATGGTCATTCCAGAATTTCTTTTAACCAATATGTCTCTTAGCTAATATGTTTCAGGATCTCTTTTATAGTTAGGAAGCCCTTTACTAATTTACTTTTATTTATTCCTGTTATAATTTAGACTAGCTAGTTTTGTCCCCATCCTTGGAGAAAAGAGAAAATCCATCTGTCACAACACTCATTAACAAACAGCATTAATTCTATAAAAAAAACCCAAAAAACAAAAAAACAGCTTCTGAAGATTTCATTTGATCTCACCCAATCTTATAGTATACTGATATTTATCTCACTTAAGAATAAAGAGGTAGTTTTAGAAAAGTTAAATTAAATGTCATACTGAGAGTGACTTTTTTTTTTTTAAAGAGATTTTTGCTATAGGGCGTGTACACTCACCAGAGAGACAGAGAGAAATGGAAAGTAAGAAATCACTCCACAGGGGGGATGGCCATGCTGCAGTGCCTTCTCCTCAATTCTCCTCTCAGTATTTTGGGTATGCATTCACTCATGCCCTGTATGAGTTTCAAGCCACTGGGTCTGGGAATTGAACTACATTTGCCATGTGGGAGTCCAGTGCCTTAACTACTGTGCTGGCCCTGACACTGCTCTTTGAAGAACAGAATTTGCTCTAGAATCCAGGTTTTTGTCTCTTCATCCAGTTGTCTTTTCATGTCTGAAGTTTCTTATTAATAGTCTTGTTGGCTTTGATTTTCTGTTATTTTTACGTGAGTGTGGATGAGGAAATAGTTTCTTTGTCCAGTAAGTGTACGTTTTCCATTTTGAGACAGATTTCTTGAAATTTCACAATAAATAACTGGAGATTTAAAACTTTGTAATCACTCCTTATAAGGAGGGGAGTCCCATAATTAGGATTGACCCAGTAGACTAAGATGATGTTCTTAGAACCAAGGCTAATACACATTTCCCAGAATGTATTAATTTCAATAAAGCTTCTCTTATGGGAGTTTTTGATTTAAAGGAAATATTATCCCTCTTTTCATCTTTCTTGGAAATTCTTGGTAATTTGCTGTGTTAACTATTCCCTTGTCAACATATTTCTTATTGAAGTCAACTTTCCTAATAACTACTGCATAATTAGAGTTTATATAAAATATTATAACAAAGATGTTTAGATCTTAAAAGTGACTTACCATATAGTTGGACCTAGACTTTTTTTTGGTAATGAAATAGAACAATAATTTAAAAAAATCTGTACCAACATTGTAGAGAACGGGGGAAAAATGTGTCCTAAGCAAAGGCACAATTTATTTTCAATATTCATAAACAAAGGAACAATTTCTATTCAATATTCTGTACTTTCGAGTTGCTGAGTGATGATCTTGGAATGATGGCAATTCTAAGACTGTCACCAGAGGAGGACCTAGGAATGTTTTTTTTTTTTTTTAGGTGTGAGTTTCAATTTGCCCTGAACCATCCCCATCCCCTTAGCTGGTCTCCCTGTGGCCTATCAAGGATTAGAGATAAGGTTGGGAACCCAGAAGAGAGCAAAGCTAATATAATTGGCTCTAGGATTTTGGCCACCTGAGCACCACATGCTAATTAGTACCAAATATACCTTATTATGATGGTCCATATGCATGTCTTAAATCATTATAAGCTTTTGCATACAGTGTACAGAGGCTTGTGAGTTATCTCTGACTTTAAGAAGCTGACAGTCCAGGTAAGGCATAGCCTGTTCTTGTTCTAATCCAATGACAAGGACTTCAGAAGTGATCTGATATTGCTTCCTATTTCACTCCATAGAAAGCAGGTCAAGAAACTTACATGAATTGGCTATGACTATCTTGTTTGTTAATGACATAAAAGGGGCACATGGGAACATTACCTGTATGCGAGTCCTAAATCGAGTGGATTAGATTGCAATTGCTATGGAGTTTCAGAGGCAAGCAGGGACTTGGGCGTGATAAGGAGACCGTGTCTTGGTCACGGCTGGAATTGAAGATGGGCACTATTTAGTTATGCGGAGGAGAGAAGACCGGAGGAATGCACTTTTCCTTCTCTATACTCCAGCCAATTCTTGATCATCCTTCAAGGCTCAGTAGCACTTTTCTGATCTAATTCATGAAATGAATCGCCCTTTTCATGATGTTCTCATAGCCCTTGGTACACGCCTGTATTGTGTGAATTGTAACACACTCTCAGTGTGTCTGCCGTCAGGATATAGACTTACCAGGGGCTGCACCCTTGGGTCTGTGATTCCTGGTGCATGGCATGTAGTAAACAAATAAGTGTGCGGTAAACAGTACGAGGAGAAGAACAGATGTGATGACAATTATGCATGCTGAGGACAACACGGTGAGTGGAGCATGGATAGTAAGCGATTGGGAGTGCGATTAGGGGAAGATTAGAATGAGCCTAGGAAACTGTAAAAACTTGGATTTGCAATTTGTGCAGTGGGAACTAGGCTTCTGCTGTTTAAAGTATTTGTCTTAAAATTCTTTTGGTTTTTGAGCAGAGGGATAAAATAATTGAACTTAATATGCACACGATTTGCTTGTGGATCTTGTTAAGATTCCGATTCTGCTTCAGTGAGTCAGTGAATAGCCCTGAGAGTCTGCATTTCTGTCAGCCCCAGCTAACGCTTATTGCCAAGAGCTACTGTAACCAATAGAGAAAAAATTTTGGGGGGAGTTGAATCTTGATTTTTCCCTTTTAATAATTTACTTATTCTACCATGCAGTTTTTGATGTAAGGCATTCTCTTCCCCTACTTTGTTTAAGTTTCATTTTTTACATTTAATCGCTGAGTATCATTATAGCATACCAAATGGATTTTCCCATCATGAATACACGCATATCAGTCCAGTCACCGACATTACCGTATACATTATAATCAACAGATTTCTTTCCATTTCGGGTCCCTTAAATGTTTTACTTCTTTTTAATTCCCCTGGATTCCCTCCCTCCCATCCTCCTCCATTTCCCACCCTCCACCCCCACTGTCCCAAGTATCCTTGCTCTTTCCCACTGTTAAACTTGGGCTTCCAAGCCCTTTTTAAAACTTGCCAGGCTGCAGTTCTTGAAGTCAATACCTGGCCGATAGCGCCATCTACTGGCAAGAAAAATACCTGCAGCCTTTTTTTCTTTCTACAGTAGTTCATGTAAGAAAAATTTTCAGCATTTTGAAGGACCGTATCAGGATGAACATATGCAAGGACTGCTTCTATTAAGCAGATCATAGCTCTTTTAAACAACACATTTATTTAAAGCCCCATTTTAAATTTCACAATAATCATATATATATGTATACATGTATGTGTGTATACATGTGTATATATGTGTGTGCATGTGTGTGTATATGTATGTGTGTGTGTATGTGTATATGTTCTTCCCTCCCCGCTTCCCCCCTGAATCTGAAGGTAGAGGTGACACTGGATGTTTTGCAAAGCTTTAGAGGTCTTTTTTTTTTTTTGAGAGGTTTTTGCTATAGGGCGCATGCGCTCACCAGACAGACAGAGAGAGACATAGAGACAGAAAGCAAGAAATCACCCCCCAGGGGGATGGTCATGCCGCAATCCCTTCTTCTCCATTCTCCTCTCGGGATCTTGGGCACGCACGCACACATGCCCGGCGTGAGTTTTAAGCCACCGGGTCCGGGACGTGAACCGCGGTCGACCACGTGGGAGTCCAGCAACATAGCCACTATGCTAACTGCTGGTTCCCTTTAGAGGTCTTCATTGCCAATATTTTTGAAATATGAATTACTAATATTTGAGGGAACTGGCCCAGAATCAGTGACCAAACATTCAACTGGAGTGGTTCCTCCTGTGGAGAAGACGTTCTAGATGGAGAATAAAATGTGTATCAACACTGTCCCTTGCTCTGTCTGGAAAATTCTGAAGAGTAGAGTAACAGGTCCCGCCCTTACACTCCTGTCTTCATTAACTTTAAAATGTATCACTTTTCTTTGGTGTTCCTGACTCACTAACATCTCTTGTTTGTTTTTCCCTTGTGAGCTCTCCAGGGAGTGAGGGGAAACACTTCCCATGGGACGTAGTCATGCCACTGCCCCTTTTCTCCATTCTGGAAGGACTTTGGGCATGTCCACACAGGTGTCCGGTTTTCAAACTTCCAGACCAGGATTCAAACCGCAGTCAATCATGTGGGATTTGGCTCCCTCTCTGCAGGACGTAGCCACTGCACTATGGCCCTGGCCCTTCCTCACGTTTTTCTATTTGAGCCTTATGAACTCGACATTTCCTGCTTTCACACGCTGTCTCCCTCATGTTTACTCATGACTTACTCGTCTTGCGACTTGGATGATAAGCTCAGGGTTAAGTCGGTGTTTCGGTTACTTAGATTTTAGCTGGCTCGTACTGGGTCATAGGGTCTAGACCTGCCTCCTCCCACCTGTGAAATCCCTGGGAGAGGCACAGCATGAGGTGGGTCCCTGGATCCGAGCTCCCAGGGTCCAGTAGGAAGAAAGCTCACCCTCTCTGGACAGGCTTTCCAGACACCTCTCCCTCAGGGCCAGACACACCAGGCTGGGGAGAAAGGGAAGACAAAGAGTGAATCACTTCAAATGAGAACTTTGAGTTCCCACAGTTTCTAAATATGTGGGCAAATAATTCAAGTTCTCATCTTTGTAAAATAAAGCCCAGGCACCTTAACACACACGGCTTAACCCACAACTCACTTCGGTGGTCTCGTCTCCCACCACTCCATGCCTTACGGATCTCAGAGCCATAGTTTTCCATGGTATGCCTTGCTGTTTCAGACTGTGTGTGTCTCCACCCTGAAACTTCTTCCTCTACTCCGTATGGAAAGAGACGTCTCACTCTTCTCATCTTTCAAGTTCAGATACCATCCTTAAAATGCCTTCCCCTAACTCCAAATTTGGGCATAGATGACCTCCTCTGGGCACCCACGTTTCGCGGTGGGCATCTCTCATAGCACTTACCATCTTTTGTGGATTCATTCACTTCGTTTTGGTCTTTTTCTAAGATTCTGAGCTACTGAGTGTACACATGGACACAGAGTAGAAGCCTAATGCGCATTTACTGCATAAAGGAATTTATTTGATACCTTAGTATCAGTGGGGCTGTTTGGAGCCAGGTTAAATCATTCAGTTATTTTTTTCTGTTAACTTTTCTTTTCCTCAGACCTTTCTACTGCCTTCCTGGGCAGTGGTTTTTTCCATGGTCTAGATGCTGCCTCCATGATGGAAACCAGGACTAGGTGATGCAGCAGAATGTTTCAACCCACCCTGGAGCTGCAAAGCGTTGATGAAGATTGATGTGCTCTTTGGACTGATCTGTTAATTGCTTCTCCCAACTCCCAATCATTATCATTATACTTTCCTTTATGAATAATGCATAGAGCTTCCTTTGAGAGCAAGATGGCATCCATCTTGTTCCTCTCTCTATTTACCCCTGAAAACTATGCCTGGCACATAGTAGGTAACGAGCAAATTTTGTTCATTTCCTTCCAGAAAAATCCACCTGTTTTCTGGGAGGCTATAATCTCTCATTGCACCCCACTCTTGCCCTACTATTTGGACATAGAAAGAACTCTTTTTCTTCACCCTGAGGAATACCCATTCTCACAATATCTGAACACGTTCTGTGGTCATGCATGTGTTAGGATTGACCTGTAAACTATTTATTTTTCTTCATCATTTAAAGAAAAGAAGGCTTGGGACCAGCAGTTAGCATAATGGCTATGTCGCTGAACTCTCATGTAGCCAACCGTGGTTTGAGTCCCAGACCCAGTGGCTTAAACTCACACCAGGTACATGTGCGTGCATGACCAAGATGCCAAGAAGAGAATGGAGGAGAAGGGATTGTGGCATGGCCATCCCCCTGGGTGTGTGTGTGTGTGTGTGTGTGTGTGTGTGTTCTTGCTTTCTATCTCTCTGTCTCTGTCTGTCTTTCTGGTGAGCACACATGCCCTATAGAAAAACAAAAACAAAAACAAAAACAAACCTCTCCAATGACAACAACAACAACAAAGAAAATAAGGCTATGTGTAAAAGTTGCAGCTTTTTGAAAGATTGGAGGACATAAAAACATTGAAAATAGTTATGGACACTGGAGACAGTGAGGAACGAGGGTGAGAGATGGGAAGAGTGTAGGGGAGGAAATTGGGGAGAATAAACAGGCAAGACACTTGTGGGACACAGTAATGGTTTATTACTTGTTGACTATAATGCATATAGTATTCTCAACTGGACTGGTCTGGTCTGAGGTGCATTTCATGTGGGGTAAATTCTCTTTGCAAGCCAAATGCGGTATAATAATAATAATGATAATAATAATAATAAATTGCAACATTTCCACTTGGCATATAGCAGGTGATAACTGCATGAGTGTTTGAGACCCGTTGGTGAGCCCAGCTGTGTAAATGACTGCAGAGTATTTAATATTGCCACTGAGAAACGAATGATCCTTTTTCTGGTGAATTAGTATTTGTCATACCATTCATTTCTATTTAATAAATTACCACTATTAAAGACCTAAAGTAGTTTCTTGGAGTTAACAGCAGAGTTAATAGAACTCACTTAAATATGTGGCCTTTTTTCCTTACCTCACAAGGATTGATTAAAAAAATGCTTTCACTTAAAACACTTATCATTTTTGTTAATGATACCATATTTTAAAAAGGTTACTTTTTCAAGTAGTAATTATATCACGCCTGACTATCAGCTCTGCTAGTGCAGCCATCCATGTCCTTGCAGGTTATCTCTGCCCAGCTCCAGGGGGCGCTGTTCCATTAGACTGCATTTGAAATGGGCCTCCTGGAAGAGGGCTGTGCACAACTTGCCAGGTTTAATTAATGCCCTCTCCTCAAAAGGTTAAATTGAGATAATTAGGTGTTCTAAATACAATAACTCAAATTGAAAATGAGAAAAACCAAAACTGTGTCCACTCAAATCTTTTAGAGACATTTTAGGTTAAGAAAAAGAAATCATTACTTTGTATTTTTATATTTTGAAAGGAGTTCATTACCTAAAATTATATGTGTAATAGGAGAAGCTGATATTGAGATATGCACTCTACCATAGCCAGAAGATGAAGTAATTAACATCAACAATTCATATTGCTCTAGGAATTTAATACTGAAAAACTAATTTTCTAGCAGGTTGGAAATGTTTTATAAATTGGTTATTAAAGTGACTCTTGTGGAGACCAGGGTGGAGTGATGGTTAAGGCGCCAGATTCCCACATGGCTGACTATGGTGTGAGTCCTGGACTTGGCAGCTCGAAAATCATGCTGTAGGGGTGTGTGTGTGTGTGTGTGTGTCCAAAATTCCAAGAGGAAAAGGGACTGTGGTGTGACCTTCACCCTCCACACATCCCTCTCTCCACCAGGGGAAGGCGATTTCTCACTTTTCTGTCTTACTCCGGGATCACATGCACCCTATGGCGAAAACAAACAAAACCCAAAAAATGGGTGTTACCTATTAGAGGTAAAAGAAACCCCAGCACGGAAATAAAAAAATGACCCAGTATTTAGTATTGCATAGTATCTAAATCTATGTTTGAATTTGATAGGAAGCAAAATATATCATTTGGTGAAACTGAAGGATTAGTTGCAATAATTAAGGATGGAATGTTCTGAAAATTACAGCAAGCACATGAGAAAGGCAGGACTTTTAAATTACAGGTCTGGATGATATGTGCAACAAAGACCTGCATTGGCCTCTGCAACAACTGGCAGACCAATGTGATCATTATCAGCCGCACTTTAGCCCTCGCACCCCAAAGAGTAACTTAATGACTAGGTTAACAAGGAGCAACAAAAGGGGGGTGCTCACATTTACAAAGGTCTATTCTGCACCAGATACAAAACTTACTGATACATTGAATTTTCATAATCACCCTGGAAGGCAGACAGCCCTTTTTTTTTGTAGATTGCATTTCTGCAAGATTGTAAAATGTTCCTGATTACCTGGTGAGGCCATCCAAACCTTGTGCTATTAATCCTATATTAGGGTGACTCTTAAACACAACATCTTAGATGCACAGACTTTGGAATATTTAGGAAAGAGTAATCGTGACATCTCTGAAGAAAGGACATCACAAGTGGCCAGCCCAGCACAGCTGATCAGACATTGTTTGCTCTGGTTGATAAAGTGAGGCATACAAGCTCCTTTGGAACTCTTTAATAAAAAGACCCTCCTTTCATTTCTTGTGTGCTCAATCCACTCTAAGAAATAATCTACAGTACAGTGTTGTATATAGCAGAACGATCATTCTATAAATGTCAGATACCTAAAACACTCCAAAAGTGTTCATGTGGGAGTGACAAACTTGGTTTAGACAGATATAGTCATGGAGAGGGAAAAGTATCAAAGTTGGACTAGCCCCATGGTCTAGTGGTTAAGAGAGCTGGATCCCACATGGTTAACCATGTGGTTTGAATCCTGGCCTCAGTGGATTTAAAAGCATGTGAGGCCCATGTACATGTGTGCCCCAAATCCTGACAGGATGGAGGAATGAAGGAGAAGGGATTGCAGTGTCATCAAACCCTGTTGGGAAGTGTCTTTTCCCTCTCTTACTCTCTCTCTCTTTCTGGTGAGCACATACACCCTCTGGCAGTTAAAAAAGTCAAACTAAACTTTGATCATACTAACTACTAAATTAACTGGGATACTGTGATACTTTTGCTTCAGATAGAAAAAATTATTTCAATAAAATCATACTTAGTTGCCCATATCTCATACAGAGATGGTAAGAATCTGCATGATAAAGTAAAAAGTAAGGTTAAATTATACAGGCTAAGAATGTCCTGGTATTGATTTTCTTATAGTAAGTAATGATGCTAAATAATAGATAATATACATTAAACATTTACTGAGTATGAAGTGCTGCGATGTATTCTTCAAATATTGTTGCATTTAATCTTTGCAACAAATTTAGGAATTATACATTTTTGTCTACATATTAAAGAGAAGGAGAACCAAGCTTGAAATTAAGAAACTTGCCCAGAGTTACATAATTTAGACAACGTCTAACCTGGACATTGAATCTATGTATGTTTATAAGAGAGGGTGTCCTTAAAATGTTCATGGAAAATGAGTATTATGAAAAACTATGTATGGGTTTTAGATTTTTTTTTTTTTGGTAAAACTAGTACTTTAATTCCATTTTCCCACACACATGTATTATGAAGCTCTCTTGTAACTATAGCCAAGGCCCATAGATATTTGTTTTTCTTATTAAGTTTTCGTTATAGGGTGCATGTGCTTGAGAGAGAAAGTGAGAAATTGCCCTCCCCTACTCCCCTAGGGAATAGACTTTCCTCTTCATTCTCCTTTTAGGATTTTCGGCACACATGCACACACACAACGAATGTGTTTCTCTCTCTCTCTCTCTTTTTTTTTTTTTGTAGAGGTTTTTGCCTTAGAGCATGTGTGCTCGCTGGAAAGACAGAGAGACAGAGACAGTGAGAAAGTGAGAAATCCACTCTCCCTGTGCCCCTGCAGGGGGGATGGCAATGCCACAATCTCTTCTCCTCCATTCTCCCCTCAGAATCTTGGACACATATGCACCTGTGCCTGGCCTGAGTCTGAAGCCACCGGGTCTGGGACTTGAACCATGGTAGGCTATGTGGGAGTCCAGCGATGTAACTGCTACATGTAATCTGCTGGCCATGACCCAGTATGTTTCTTAAGCCTCCAGGTCTGAGACTTGAATTGTGCAGTTAGGCACGTGGGTTCTACTTGCCTTAACCTCCATGGTCCTATAACTACTTTTCTATATTGTTTATGATTAGATACTATCAATATTTTAGATGAAAAGACTTACTTTTAATTTTTAAGTAATTAGTGAATATGATAAGTTTCTTCCTATTATTGTCAATTTTTTGTTGCTGTTCCAGGGAACCAAAGTCCTGCAGATGTTCATGTGGTACCTGAATCCACGGCAAGTCTTTGATCTTTCTCAGGAAGGACCAAAAGATGCGTAAGTCTGCAAACACCCTTCAGAATCCATTTGTATTTTAGGCAAATGAGAAGAACTTTGTGCTTTGGGGTCAAACTCCATCATCTGATTACCCTGTTAAGCATCTTTTGCCCATCTCTCATCTACTTTCTCACCCAAACTCTCCTATTTTTAAAACCGTATCGGATGTTCCTTCTTATTCTTTATTGGGTTGGTGTCTTTAAAGTAAATCTTCTCAGTTATTAACTCGGCGAACACCACTAGTGCGTTTGCGGTTACGTATATGCAAGCAGAGCTGACTCAGTGTGTCTGTGAATTGAGAAGGCCGTGTCATTTCGCTACATGGGCATGTACGAAGTCTGAGGTGCACACTAACGGGAGTTTAAGTGTGTCTGTGTGGAGGGCGGCCATATTTGTTTATGAACATTTGAATTGGAGTGGGGTGTGTGCATATGCGTGTATTTGGAAGAAAGAGATATTGGTTGGTAGATTGATTGATTATACTTAAAGACTTGATACCAGTATGGGGGAAGCATTTTCATTTTTGATCCCTTTTGGGGAATTCTCAGATATTTCATTCTGTTTTTAAGTGTTGATAATAAACTCTAGATAGAGGCGATCCATGACCTTTCCTTTCCATAGAGAGGCACATGAGGAAAAGAGCATGTTGTTTAGTACCTTGTTTTATTTATTAATTTACATAGATTTTTGCTATAGGGCACATGTGCTTGCCAGAGAGACAGAAAGCAAGAAATCACCCTCCCCCTCTCCTGTGGGGGATAGCCACACTGCAGTCTCTTCTGCTTCGTTTTCTCAGGTTTTTGGGCATGCGCACACATGCACCTGGTGTGAATGGTTAAGCAGCTGGGTCCTGGACTCGAACGTGGCTGGCTATGTAGTAGTCCAGTGACGTAATCATTATACCATCTACTGGTCCCCCGGTTCCTTGTTTTAAATCTCTTCACTGACATAGTTTAGATGTTACATGATGAACATTAAAACATAAGGGATACAAATAACTTTCAATAAAGTAGTCAGAATAAGTAATATGAGATGCAAAGCAATTGTCTATCTGAAAAAGTTTCTGGAACTCGGAGTGGGGAGTAAAGGTTTAAAAGACTGACATATTTGTGAAAAGCTGATAAAATATAAAGACTCTTGATTACTAATGAATGATGCTTTCCTTCGAGACAGGAGAGGGGAGAATTATGGGACTAGAAAAAGGGAGGAAGGTACAGCTGGTAGGAAAATAATGTGCTGATACATTAATAGGAATTAAGGAAAATTAAACTATCCTACAACCTACCCCACTCCTGTGTCGGCCATTTATCCTGTGTACTGCCTGTCTCTGATCCAGTCACTGGAGTTGCTTTTCCTGTGGTTACTTGGGAACTAGTTCTGACATATTGTCATCTCAGGATTAGACGTTTTCTCTGAAGGCCATCGCTCCCATACATTTTACAACTGTTTTTTTTTCTGCTGTTATCAGTGTTGTGTTCTTTTGTGTACTTTTCTATTTTTTAAAAAAATTTTTTTTTCTATTTCTCTACAGGCTTGAGTTGTACAGAAAAGTGCCAAATCTGCGAATTCTGGCGTGTGGTGGGGATGGAACGGTAGGTCTTTGAAAGCGAATCCAATCCTCCCCTTCCTTTTGTCTGTATTTTGTTTTTCCTGTGACAGTTCTTCCTCCTTTCCCAATCTTTCCAGCCTCCTAAAATGCATGTCTCGCTCATGTGAATTATAATCTCTAAGACTGGAAGGAACTTTGTTATTATCCTCAAAGATATACCCTCGATCTTTCCAAATATATCTCATTCCCTTAACTATATTATAACCTCGTTGTTCCCAGTAAGGATGTAGTCATGGTATTAAAATGAAGATTATGGATAGCTAAGATGTTTTTTCTTTAATTGCAGAGGGCATTTGCACTTGCCAGAGAGAGAGAGTGGGGAAGAGAGAGGAAGAAAGCACCCGCCAGTAGGGATAGGGCATGGTCATGCTGCAGTCCCTTCTCCTTCATTTCCCCATGCTAATGGGTTTTGGGCCATGCGTGCACATGCCCCAGCAGGATTTCAAGCTACTGTGACTGGGATTAGAATTGTAGTCTTTCATATGGGATCTGGCTCTCATAACCACTCATCTATGGGGTTGGCCCAATAGCTAAATTTTAAAGAATAATTTTATTTATTCATTTATTTATTTTAATTTGACCAAAGACATACACACACACACACACAGGGAGAGAGAGAAATAGAGACAGAGAAAGGGAGAGAAGAAGTTCGAAAGCAAGCCACCAGGTCCAGGACTTGAACCATGGTCAGCCATGTGGGAGTGTCCAGCACCTTAACCACTATGCCACCTGCTGGTCCCTTCCAATAGCTAAATTAAAAAAATAATTGATCTATTCCCATTAGTTTTTAATAATTTGTCACAGTGATTAAAAATATGTCAATGTAATTGAATTATATTGAACCTTTTTTTGCTATTGGAATTAAAACTCAGAATATTGACTAACATTGGTTTGGCATAAAAATCAATCATTAATTGGTCCCATTTGTGTTCATTTTTGAAGAAAAGATGGAATTGTGCTGATGTTTAATATCATGGTTGTATTTCCCCATTTCCCTGCTTATTATCTCTTTTATTTCTTGATTTGCCTTTACTTATATTGACATTTAACAGAGGTAAAGAATGGAGGGCTATGACATTTGGATTATGTTATCTTTTACTTCTGGCTTTAGAGTCTGATCCTGTAAGATCTAGGATTCTATTATGACATATCTTTTGTTTTCCTTTAATCTTCTTAACAAGAGGTCTTTATTCTCAAAGGTAGCATCAAAATCCTCTAATTTTATCTCTCATAGCACGTAAGCACTAAATACAGCATTGGATAGACTTTGTACATTAATAAATGCAAGAAAAATGAATTGGAACAGTGTTTCCGTTAATCACACAAGAGACTCAGTGGAGAGGAAAACCTATTTGAATATTATTTACTATTCTTCAAGATTCATGATACACATTATTACTTTATAGAATTTCATATAATCTCTTACGAATCTATTTATCTTTGTTTAATCAGTGATTTCCAAAATTATTTGGCCATGGAATCAATTACATTTAAATTGATTATGGTGTGCTAGATATATTTAGGGATGAAATATATCTCTAATATATTGGGGATAGATGAGGAATTTTCTCAGCTTTTCTTCAAAAAGAATCATATCGTGACCAATCCTCTGGGAAAAGGTAAGTGTTTTTTTCTAGCCCTATCATCCCCAGACTGGTTATCTTTAATGCCAGGATAATTTTAGCGACTCTTTATTGTAGATATCTTCCTTATTTCAGAAGCTACTTGTCTTTCCATATTACTTCAGCATCCCACTCACATCATTTCTCCTTCTCTAAGTTTCAGTGACAGCAAAAGATAAGTCAAAGGTAACCCCAGTGTCTAAATTCACAGCCTTTCCTCTTTCCTAACTCAAATCCACATTAGCTACCTATTACATCCCCAAGTCTTAGAGGCCACCATTGAATTGGCTGCCCTACCTCCCAAACCTCATCTCTACTGGACCTCCTCTGAGACCTCTCCTTGCCCTTTCTTCCTTCTTTCTTTTTCTTTCCTCTAGTCAGCAGATATGTGAAGGAAGGACTGAGCTAGGTTATGTGGTAATTAGAAATTCTCTGCAATTAGATAATTATTTGAAACTGTAGGATTTCAAAGCATAAAGAGTAAAAGAGGAAGAAAGCCAAGTCAGACACAAGTGCAGTAAATAATTACGGAGTCTAAAAGTCTCCAAGGGAAATGAAAGCAGAAGAATAGAAGGTCGACCAGTAGTTCATCCTGTCCCAGAAACAGACCAAACAAGGAGTTTCGAGAAGGAGACAGGGGAACCAGCAGTTAGCGTAATGGCTATGTCGCTGGATTCCCATGTAGTTGACCGCGGTTCGCGTCCCGGACCCGGTGGCTTAGAACTCACGCTGGGCGCGTGTGCATGCATGCCCAAGATCCCGAGAGGAGAATGGAGGAGAAGGGATTGCGGCATGACCATCCCCCCTGGGGGTGATTTCTCGCTTTCTGTCTCTATGTCTCTCTCTGTCTGTCTGGCGAGTGCACGTGCCCTATAGCAAAAAAACAGAAACCTCTCCAAGAGAAGGAGACAGTAGTTAAATCTTTAAGGAGATACTGAAGGATTATTTTTGAATTTGGAGATAAGGAAGTAATTGGTAATTTTAAAAAGTTTCAGTAAAATGTCCAAGACAGAAACAAAAACAGACAAAAACCTCGAGCAATTATTAAGTGAAGTTTGGTACAATCCTAATGAGCACCCAGTGGTCAGATCTAATTACAGTGCTTAATATTTATGAGCTCTCTGATGCCATTGTCCCCTCCTCCTTAACACATAGACTGCCTGTTTGGGCCAGCAGGTGGCATAGTGGTTGAGGGGCTGGACTCCCACATATTTCACCATGGTTCGAGTCCCATTCCTGGCAGCTTGAAACTCACCCCAGGTGCATGTGTGTGTGTGCCCAAAATCCTGAGAGAAGAGTGAAGGGAAAGAAGTTGCAGATTGGCTATCCCCCTGTGGGGGGTGATTTCTCAGTTTCTCTGTCTCTCTCTGTGTCTCCAGCAAGAACATGTGCCCTATACCAAAAAACAAAAACAAAAACAAAAACAAAACAAAATCCTTTTTTAAAAATACAAGCCAAACTAAACACACACTTTAAATTCCATTTTCCATGAACTTTTTGAAATCCTTTTGTATGTACTCTATCATTAGTGTGTAATTTTATTTTATTTTTTAAAATTTTGCCAGAGGTCATATGATCCACGGCGGAAAAGAGAGAGAGCACCCTGCCATGGTACATAGTCATGCCAGCCACAATCCCTTCTCCCCCATCTCTCCTCTCATTTTGGGACTTAGGGCATGCATGCACACACACCTGGTTTGTTTCTCAAGCTGCAAGGTCCAGGACTTCATCCATGCAGTCAGCCGTGTGGGCTCCTACATGCTAACGACCAGACCATGGACTGGCCCAAATTGATGTATAATTTTGAACTTTTTTTTTTTTTAATCTAAAATAACATCTGTAGCCCAGTTACTTAGAATCAAAACTTTGCTTATCTTATATCTTACGTAAACCAGGTTTTATTCTACCTTGCCTGAACAAAGTGTTTTATGAGACACTTATGGGATTTAGACAATATCCATCATAGTATGTAATTGACTTTTTAGTTTTATTAGTTTAGAATACAAAATTTTGCATTTGGGGTGGAGAAAGATTATACAAAGAAGAGGCGACCTGGTGGATTCAGAAAGAAAAACTACTGACTTTAGGCAAGTAGGGTATGCAGGAGTATCAGGTGTATACTTGGCCTAAGGTGTTCTGTTAGGGAGCATGTCTATTGCTGTCAGGATTCTGTCTGTGCAGTGCAACGCTCAGGGAGGAATCAGGATCAGAATAGTTTTGACTGAGTAGGGTGAGGGTACGTTAACCCTTAACCGTATTAGTTTAAATGTACAACACATTATTTAAGATAACAGACTTCAAAATATTTGCGGAAAAAGAATTAAAGTATTTATTTTGGTGCAAAAAAATTGAAATGTATGCACAGAGTATTTTAGGGTATGTGTTTCCCATGAACTTCCTGAAGACAACCCCTCATATACAGAAATTTTGCATTACTTTGGGGGGAAAAGTTCTTAGGTCCTAAGATAAGTTATTTTAATTGTATGTTATTAAAAAATGTAAGGAGGCAGAGTAATGTATCTCCCCATAATGCACTTGGAGGTGGAGGCAAAAGTGGTGGTCTGCCACTGTGTTCTGCATCCTCTGAGAAGTTCCTTAACTTGTTTTGGATACTCTCTAAATCTGCAAGGAGATACATTTATATCTCTAAGGTTCTTCACAACTGTAGCATTATAGTAGTGTAGACCATTGTTGCTCAAGAGAATTATAATGCAAGTCACATTCGTAAATTTAAATTTTCTAGGGAACCAGCAGTTAGTGTAATGGCTATGTCGCTGGACTCCCACGTAGTCGACCGCGGTTCGTGTCCCGGACCCAGTGGCTTAAAAAACTCACGCCGGGCGCCTGTGCGTGCATGCCCAAAATCCCGAGAGGAGAATGGAGGAAAAGGGATTGCGGCGTGACCATCCCCCCTGGGGGGTGATTTCTCGCTTTCTGTCTCTATGTCTCTCTCTGTCTGTCTGGTGAGCACACACGCCCTACAGTGAAAATCTCTCAAAAAAAAATTTTAAATTTTCTACAAGGCATTTAAAAGTTTAGAAGCACAGATGAAATTAATTTTATTATATATTATATTTCTTATTTCTCCAGAATAATTGTGTAATCTATAAAAATGACTGGTGGGATATCTTATGTTCTATTTCTGTAGTCTCTGAGATCCAGCCTGCATTTTATACTTTCAGCACATCCGGTGTGGATTTGCCACACCCAGGTGCCCGTCTCCACCTGTGGCCCATGGTTGGGCAGCGTAATCTCTTTCTAGATGGTTTGCATAATTTAAAGGCTATCACAAAGCTACAGTAACAGATAGTCTGGTCCCACCTTTGGTCTCTATACCAACTCAAGAATGATTTTAAGTCCTCATATTTATAAACTAGAAACAGTCATTCTTTTTATTTTTGAGAGTTTTTTGCCACAGAAATCGAGAAATCACCCCTCAGGGGGGATGGCCACACCCCAATCTCTTCTCCTTCGTTTTCCTCTCGGGATCTTGGGCATGCACGCACACGCCCCTGGCGTGAGTTTTAAGCCACCGGGTCCCAGACGCGAACTGCGGTTGACTACGTGGGAGTCCAGCGACATAGCCATTATGCTAACTGCTGGTCCCGAAATAGTCATTCTTGGGCATGTGGTAAATGAGGATTTTCTCCCATTCTTGGCCACATCTATACCTATCCAGCTCCCTATGCCTGTCACCCTACTTAGATATTTTTTATTTTTTTTGGAGAGGTTTTTTGGTGTAGGGTACGTGCACTCGCCAGAAGGAGAAACAGAAAGCGAGAAATCACCCCCCAGGGGGGATGGCCACGCTGCAATCCCTTCTCCATTCTCCTCTCGGGATCCTGGGCATGCACACACACACACACACCCCCGGCATGAGTTTAAGCTGCCAGGTCCGGGACTGGAACCGTGGTCGACTACATGGGAGTCCAGCGACATAGCCATTATGCTAACTGCTGGTGCCACCCTACTTAGATATTAATGAGCATGTGAATGGAGACTTAAGGCACAGGCATCTTCTTTGTGACTTCCCAAGGTGTGCCCCAGGATACCTGTCCTTGACCCTGAAGAGCCAGATGGATAAGCAAGTCTACCTTTAATCATTTTATTTTCTTTCCAAAGGCCTGCAATGAAATTGGCTTTATCCATCCATCTGATGTTTATTCCTGGCTCAACTGGCTTCCCTACTTGAGGTGAATTCCAAACAGGAGGCACCCCAGGCTCTGACTTATCACAGCCATGCCTGGGAAGGAAGCATAATTTGTCCCTAATTGACAGGAACAGAGCAGATCATTCTAATCTCCTTTTCTCCCTCCGCCTCACCCTGTCCTTGACATCCCCCCACCATGAGTAAGTGCACAGTAAACCCTCGGCATGGATTTATTGTGAACCAGTGAATGGATATCCCAAACCTACATTCTATTTCCAAAAAAGCCCATACCTGGACTTATATTGATTCAGGGATAATTTTAAACCTCTTCTCTTCTCTTCTTTCTTCCTTCCTCCTTCCTTCCTCCTCCCTCCCTCCCTCCCTCCCTCCCTCTTTCTTTCCTTCCTTCCTTCTTTCTCACATACTGACTTTTTTTTTTTTTTTTTTGAAAGTTTTTATTTGCGCAGACAGAGAGAGACATAGAGACAGAAAGCGAGAAATCACCCCTCAGGGGGGATGGTCACGCCGCAGTCCCTTCTCCTCCATTCTCCTCTCGGGATCTTGGGCACGCACGCACACGCGCCGGGCGGGAGTTTTAAGCCACCGGGTCCTAGACACGAACCACGGTTGACTACGTGGGAGTCCAGCGACATAGCCATTATGCTAACTGCTGGTTCCCTCACATACTGACTTTTTAAACTGTTAAGTGTGAACATAAATTATCAAAGACTCATAGTGTATGTGTGGGAATGGGTCATCCAGTTGTCCAGTGCTGCATCTTGATTTTCTTCCAGAGTTCAGGATGTTGCCCTTGTTTTCTCTAAGTCCCTGCATACACAGCCGGGCGGTGTAACACGCATCTGTTCTGTTTGAAGACAATGTCAGTTCATAGTCCTCTCCACTCTTCAGCCCCCTCTCATCCTAGAACCCTGCAGAATGAAAGGGCTCAAAACGCTGCAGTCAGTGACTGCTAAAGCTGAGAACGGCCAGGCGGTGGCAGCACTGGCCGGCGGCTCTGGCGGCGTGGCTGCTCCGAGCGGGTGCAGAGACCGGGTGTGCTCAATCTGCCAGCCCTGCTTTAACTAATTAAGGAAAGAAAGAACTTTGCAAGCTGGAAATGATTTGGCCCAGTTGGGATGAGGTTCTTCAGTTCTGGTGGGAGCTATGCCAAGTGCTGTGAGTTGTGATTAATTAAAGAACTTAATTGGAAGGACGCTGGTGAGCTAGTGAAGATTTGAAAATGCTGCAGCCCTGGCAAGCTCAGTCCCTGCCCACAGACCTGCGGTGTGTAGCCCGGACTTTAAGTAAGAACAGCCTCCTGATTGTTGCAAAGGCTGAGCTTCCAGAACAGCTTTGGGGCCTCAAGATGTTTTATATAGTTTTGCTTTTTTAGAAGGGCAAAACCACAAATTATTACCCAAGATCTTTTATGTCTCCTGCTCTTGTAGGTACTACTACTCTTTCTCTCTCTGTTTTGTTTTATTTTATTTATTTTATTTTTAATTTGCTATAAGGCACATGTGCTCACTGAAGAAAGCCAGTGAGAGAGATAAATGGAAAACACCCCTCAGGTGGGATGGCCATGCTGCAATCTCTTCTTCTCCACTGTCCTCTCAGAATTTTGAACACACGTATTTGTTTTCCAAGCCACTGGATACAGAATTTGAACCACACTGTCAGCTATGGGAGAGCCAACAGCCTAATCACCGTGTCCTATTACTGAGACTAGGGCCAGCCCCTGTTTTTCATTTGATGACAACCAAAAGTGGGACTGATGTGCAAACTTTGGACTCAGCTATTCTTTAACAGGAAACAGAGGAAGAGGCATTTTGCTTCCAAGAAACTTCATTGATGCAGTGAGGGAAGGAGAAGAAAATACAGCTAAATCGTGGTTGCTAGTTAATTTAGCATTTTCTATTTGCTGGGCACATGCCAGCAATGCCTACACATGGTTTCATTGGTAAATGAACCTTCAGAAGCAGATGCGATTATTTTCCTCCTCTTGTAGATGAAGAGGGAACTTCGATGAAGTGACTTGCCTAACTTACCTGCCCAGAATGTGGCAGAGCAGGGTTCACCCCAGTCCTCCCCTCTACCCCTGCATTATACGGCCTTCTGGGGAAGCTGGCCGTGATGGTGCAGCTGGTGGCTAAGAAGAACTGCTCAGGACCTGTGGAAGGAAAGATGCAGACCTGCCTGACCTAAAGAATTTTTGCTAACGCTGTTGTCCGTGAGAGAAACTTAAGATTAAAAACCTCTGGGTGTGAGAGGCAGAGCTTTGTGATGACTCCCAGGGTGAAGTCATGATGCATACAAGAGTACCTGCTTATCTTCAGGAAAAATTAGTTGATCAGTTAGCTACTAGGAGAAAAAAGGAGGTAGAATGTGTGTATCAAATTTATAAAGCAAATCACCTGTTGAGGAAAGGGATGCTCTGGAGTCAGCAGGTGGCATGGTGGTTAAGGCATTGGACTCCTGTAGGGCTGACCATGGTTTGAATACCAGACCCTGTGGCTTGGAAGCCATCACACCAAAATCCAGAGAAGAGAATGAAGGAGAAGGGATGGCGGCATGGCCGTCCCTCTGGGGGTTGATTTCTCACTTTCTCTCTGTCTCTTTCAGGCAAACATCCTTTTTTAGGCAAAAATCTTGTGTGTGTGACCCCCAAAATATTTTTTGTTTGAAGTATTTTGAGTTATCTTATTTGTATTCATCATGTCTTAGGCAAAAATCTTAAAAAAAAAAAAAAAGACGGCTTGTACATTCAAATCAACTGTACTTTCCCTTTTCTGTGTAGGCCAAAGCATAAGAGGAGAGGGGATGGTGGGGAGCCCAGGGACCCCCAGGGCCCATGCCACTCTGTGGAGCCACAGTGCAGTGTCACACGAGTGCTTGACAACCTTCTCTGAGAAAACAAGAACAGAGCCCAGGAAGCTTTGAATGAGGGCAAACTTACAGAGCAGAGGACTGCCGGAAGCCACAGCATCAACTCAGGACGGTTATGGGACATTGATGCCAGTCATTTGGGGGTCACTTGTTTTTGTGGGCAGTGAATGAATCCCCTGACATTTCCATTCATTTAGTATCAGCACTTCTCATGTGATTAGAATTTTTTTTTCAAGTTCATCTTTAGGGGATGTTGCTTTGATTCTTGTATATCTATCTCTGTATCACTTCTCTTCCACCTCTAGTAGTTTTGAATTGTTTCCAGGACTTGTAGATTAGAATCAGGTCGTTTAAAGATGGTAGAGGCTGGGAAGCTGTTGGGGTGTGTTAGTGAGCTCCTGGAAAGTTAGGCCAAGCACCTGCCAGAGGAAGGTTTTCTCAGCTTCTTCCAGTCAGCTTTCTCTCGGTCATGACCCCAGATAGTGTTTTTTTCTTTTGTTTTTACATTCTTGGGCCCACCTGTTTTCCTGTCTGCTGAGAGAGCCCAGCTTCAGTACAGCCTTCTACCAGCAGGGGGCAGACTTGTATTTCTTATTTTCAAACAGAAGCCAAACCAAGGTTTTCCCCCTTGCAAGACCAGGAGCCAAGCTGATCCTAACCTAACCTTACCCCAGCTCTTCCAGCTTTGTGTTTTGTTTGTTTCTGACCCATGAAGATATCTTCCTTTCTTTATTCCTCCCTATCATTGCTATTTTAGAGTGAAATGGGGTGTCAAAAAGATACAGCATTATCTTTACCAAGAAAAAAGGGACATATTTAAATTAAACACTGCACCAAGCTTTCTAATTGAAATCTGCCTGAAAGAAAATGGTGTAGCTTGCAAGTACAAATCGGACAGGGGAGACAGGGGAGACTGAAGGATCCTTTCCCAGGGACATCTTTTTTTTTTTTTTTTTCTTAATGAGAGGTTTTTGCTATAGGGTGTGTATGCTCGCCAGAAAGACAGAGAGAGACAGAGAGATAGAAAGCGAGAAATCACCCCCCCGGGGGGATGGCCATGCCGCAATCCCTTCCTCTCGGGATCTTGGGCACGCACGCACACGCGCCCGGCATGAGTTTAAGCCACTGAGTCCGGGACTCAAACCGTGGTCGACTACATGGGAGTTCAGCAACATAGCCATTACACTAACTGCTGGTCCCTCCCAGGGACACCTTGAAGAGAATGCTGTCTTCTTTCTTTTCTGGGTGGGGTGTTGAATGACATTTCTACAGAGTTCTGTGTCTTATCTACGGGTCTGGTTCTACTCAAGGCTGTTTGCATCCGCTGTCACTGACCCATTATTTCTGAGTGTGTGCGTCCTGCTCGATGACCTTTAAACCCCCTTCTTGTAGCTTATGAAAACTATCTGCTTTTACTGTGCTCAGCTTGTGCTTTTAGTACAGCAGAAACAGCGTCTATCATAGTCATCCGAACTCACTCAGCATCTGGCATCTCTGTTTTCTTTTATTTCAGTAGCAAGCTTTGTTGATACTGTGTATGAGACGAGAACCAAGGAGGCTTTGGGAATCTAAGGAGTTGTCTAAGAGCAAATTGCCCAGTGTGAAGGAATGCATAGACTTTCTGACACTTTCATAGGTCTGGAGTTTTAGTTTACTGCATTGTGCAAACATAGTGACACTTCTATGGCCTGGTCTGGAGTTTTCCTTTAGTACATTGTATAAATGGTGTGTCTTTTTTGAAAATAAAATTTTAGACTTAATTGGTGGGGAAATTTTGCTCCCTGGAAAGTGGAAGAGAAAATTTTAAATGGAAATTGAGAAACTGGAACGACTCTGCCTTTGCTACTTCTAATTAGTTAGTCTTAAGAAAATTACATGATCTCTGCACCTCCCTCAATAAGTCTGCCAATTAACTGAATTTGATTAAATAAATTCTAAGCATTTTCCTAGCTCGGAAGTAGTGAGATATCCAGAATTGGGTTTAGTTCTTTATTTTGATTATTTTTTCATAATTAAATTATCATTTTTTTGAATAAAAATGATTATGTAACAGATTTTTCCAGTCAAGGGGAGAGAGCACAGTGAGAGCGCATACCCTGGTTACAGGTTAACGGCCACATTCTGTCCAGCGTGGATGTGCTCCACCTATATTCAGTGAGAGTATGAGCATGTGCATTTTCAGAATCTCAGATCCTGTGCCAATGTTGCAAATTTGTACATGTGGAAATAAATACCAAGAGATAAGTATATTTTAAAAATGGAAGTCTTTGACAGTGTTTATAGATCAACTCAACTGTTACATACAAACAATATAGCGAATACATTGACATTACTGCTAGTTCCACTTAATTTCTTCATAATGTGGCTGTCTGGTGTTACATTAGAGAAGATGCTTCCTATAACTACATGGGTACGGCAGAGACTATAAGGAATCACATTGCAGCAGCCAAGATTATCGACAGAGAATCCTAAATGTCAATAGTGTTCATCTGTTTCAAAAAGAGCGTTGTTTGTCTCACACACACACAGAAGTTAAGCCAGATGATGGGTCAGTAAGGCCAGCCCTATAGCCTTTAGCTGAAAGAGCATAGCAAATTTTCTTAGCACCATTGATAAACTTTCCTAAGAGCGTTTCTCTTTCAGTTTCTACCTCTTCAGTTCACATGATCATATCATTCTTCATTTTCTGTGTTACAGAATCATTACTTTTTAGTTTTCTTCTGGAAATACTGATTCCAAGTCTCTTTGCAGCAATTCCAGACATGTTTGGGACTGCACACTCTACTCTGGCACTGAAAATAACTTCTGCACTGTCAATTTCTTGTGCAGCAGGTGCATCATGGTCCTGAAGTCTGTTCACCTCTCGTGCCATCACTCATGGCTTTCACGTGATAAATGTTCTGTTAGAACATCAGGTTATGAACCTGGCTTTTCTTCTGTGAAGGAGTACCACTGGGGTGACAGTCAGAACCCATGTTCCCAGGAAGCTGAGATCTCCGATCCTGAGGTCCATGTGGTGCCATGGTTTCATCAGGTGCACTGTTTGGAGGTGCAGTGACTCCTGGAGACTCATCGGAACCTGAAGTTCCTGCCAAAGGCTCCCTATGTCGTGGTTAAGAGGTTGGCTGTTGATGGCATCCCTAATTTTTAAGGCCAGCTCTGCTACATAAACAATGTGATATTAAACAGGTCATTTAACTTTCTGAGTCTCAAATTCTGAAACTGTATCTGTCTTATAGAGTTGTTTTGGAATGTAATAAGATAATTCAGTAAAGGACTTTTCTCAAGGGTAGCACATAGAAAGCAATTCGCATGTCAATCCTTTCGTTACTGTAAACTCCCCGAGAGCAGCCATTCTTCCTTATGTATCTCAGCCTAACTCATTTATCGCTTTATTTCAGTTGCTTGTTGTGTTTTATGTATGTAATACTGAAGCAGGCTAGCTTGAGTTTTAGCAAGACTGCAACCATTTTGAAATTAGGAAAGGATTTTTTTTTTTTTGACAGAGAATTTTTTAAAATATATTTTTTAATTTCAAGAAGAGCAGTTTTAACTTTAATAAATCATAGAAATGCTAAGGAACTTTGCCTAAAACTTAAAGCCAGGAAACAGGTTAGGATTCTGTTCAAATAGTAGGTTCATGAACCTATCGACAGCTCAAGACAGGACAAAAATCCTTAAAACTAGAAAAGAAAGCCTAGAAGAAAATCAGCAATGTTTTAGACAAAAGTCATAAAATGCTATTTCACTAGTTCAGTCTCATATACTTTATCTTTTGTTGTGGTTTGACAGAGACTTTTTTGCTATAGGGCACCTGTGCTCACTGGAGAGACAGAGAGGCAGAAAATGAGAAATCACCCCCTGAGGAAGGATGGCCATGCTGCAATCCCTTTTCCTCCATTCTCCTCTCAGGATCTTGGGCATGGATACACATACACCTGACTTGAGTTTTAAGCCGCCGAGTCTGGGAGTCAAATCACTGTCAACTATGTGGGAGTCCAGTGATGTAACCATTCTGCCATCTGCTGGTCCCCAAATTAGGAAGGGTGTCTAAGCAAACCATCTGACCAAGTGCTGAGTCATGGGAAGGTCTGTTTGAGGAATGGTCAGATGAGAAACTAGGAATCAGGATAATTGCTCAAAGGAAAGTGATTGACTTTGATAATAGTGAGGGGTGATTTGCACATGCTTATAGCTTGTATCTATAAATATTGACCACGTGCTGAACTTTTTGAGATAGTTTGGTGGTGTTTGCTGACTGTCTCCCTATAACCCAGTTGCACAAATAAACTTCCTTCTCCAACTTCTGCTGCTTGTTTCGTTGACTGTGAGTAGACTCAACTGGAATTAGTTTGCTGGTAACCGTACTGATCAATAAATGTATTCTTAAAGTAGTATTTTTGAAAATCATGAATCTCACACAAATGCAGACTGAATAGATGTCAAAAATATAGTTAGCTTTTTAAACATTTTTGAAAATTAAAAAAAAAATTTATTTTTAATTTTTTTGGAGAGGTTTTTGCTATAGGGTACATGCGCTCACCAGACAGACAGAGAGAGACAGAGAGACAGAAAGCGAGAAATCACCCCCCCAAGGGGGATGGCCATGCCGCAATCCCTTCTCCTCCATTCTCCTCTCAGAATCTTGAGCATGCACGCACACGCACCTGGCGTGAGTTTTAGCCACCGGGTCCGGGACTCGAACCGTGGTCGACTCCATGGGAGTCCAGCGACATAGCCTTTATGCTAACTGCTGGTCCCAAAAATATAGTTAGCTTTTTAATGAGTGAAATTGCAAGATGGCAATGCTGACTTAAAAGTAGAGGAAAAGAATAATGAAGTTCATACCACAATATTTTTTCCAATTTGAAACAAGATTGGTTAAGGATCTATGGGAGAATAAAACCATAACTTTTTTTTTTTTTTTTTTAGGTTTTTGCCATAGGGTGTGTGTACTCACTAGAGAGAGACAGAACTAGAGAGAGAGAAAGTGAGAAATCAACCCTCAGGGTGGATGGCCATGTAATAATCCCTTCTCCTCCATTATTCTCCTGGAATTTTGGGTGTGCGCGCACGTGCGTGCACACACACCCACACACACACATGCACCAGGTGTGATTTTCCAAGGTGCCAGGTGTATGACTTGAACTGCGGTTGGACAGGTGGAGTACAGTGCCTTTGCCAACATGCCACCTGCTGACCCCACAACCATAACTTTTAAAGTAAGCTTGTCTTCTGACATTCGTATCTTTATGCATAGAAATTCATGTGAGCCTACAGTTATAACATTCTTAGGTAGGGTTGGGGAATCCTGTTCTACAATAACACGCCTTTGTAAGGATATGTAAGTTTCTTTTGGTATAATTTTTCTAAATATTGGGTTGTCAGAAAAGTCATGACATGCTTTGCTAATGCAAAAATGCATCATGGCTTTTCTGACAACCCAATAATTATAATAAGACTAAACCTAAGGTACTATTTATCTTAGAAAAAGATTAAACAGGAATATAATTCTAGTATATAAGTGTTTATTTTTTGCCTAAATTTATAATAGGTACTAGGTCCACCCATAATTATGTGTTCATAATGTTTCATTAAAAAGAATATAGGAATATTCAGGAAAACACTACTAATTTCCAAGATGGTACTATTTTAATTGAGCACTCATTTAATGAGTGCTTACATGAGCCACATACCAAGTTAAGGGTTTTATATACATTTTAGTTTAATCTGTAAACAATCCTATGAGGAGGTGTTATTATCCCCATTTTGAAAATCAAGTAAATGAGTCTTAGTGAGATTAAATAATTTAATCAAGGTTATACAGTCAGTGTGAGCCAGAATTGAAATTTAGTCTGATTTCGAGTCTTGCATTCCCTCCCATGCCCTATTATATGAATTCCCTAAACCTTAACTTTCCTAAATTTCAAAGTACATCTCTAGTTAAACACACAGATGAATGGGTCTAATTTGGTTTATGATAAAGCATGCACCAAATGATTATTTTTCCCTAGGAGAGGTTTACCATTTTGAAACTGCCTAAGTGGCTTTGTTTTTTTTGTTTTTCCCACACTGGATTAAATCATACATGTTTTACAGAAAAATAAAAACATTCTGTTTAGTTCTCTAAAACTTTCTCTGAAGTTGTCTTCTTTGTAGCTTATTTATCTTTCTTATATCTCTTCTGGCCCCCGATGTGTCTGCAGGTGGGCTGGATCCTTTCCATCCTGGATGAACTGCAGCTGAGTCCTCAGCCACCTGTGGGGGTCCTTCCTCTGGGGACTGGGAATGACCTGGCTCGAACTCTCAACTGGGGAGGGGTAAGAACTCTCGAGGGCTGCCTGTTTCAGCAAGCAACAGAGTCCTCTGATCCATGATGTCTAAAGGAAGGCGGAGTCCTTTCTGCTGCTGCTCAAGGACTATGTTGGAACTGGGGATCCGAGTGCCCAGGAACCCTGGGTTTTATGTGGAGTCTTCTTCAGTTTAAACTTATAAACAGTTACAAGGAAAGGAATGTTTAATGTGAGGGAAATATGGTGGATATTCCACATGCCTAGGACTTTTTGAGGTATCCACTAAAAACCAGTGGGAGAGTTGCTTCCTGTAAAGCAATTATGCAGATTTGAATTAATCCTAATCCTCAGTTTTGTCCAGAATAGAAAATCTGGTTCAGACTTCTTACTTTGAAAGAGTTACAACTTCTGTTGAGCATTTGGTTTTTCTCATCAGCCTCATCATGAGGGGAGCCAGCTTCAGACAAGCTTGGTTGTCTGGAAAGTCATGATGCGTTTTTGCATAGAAACACTTGGAAAAATATGTGATGACTTTCCTGACAGCTTAATATTTCTCGTGTCACTAACTAGCCCTTTGTTTACTTAGTTTATATTACTTAGATAGTAAGAAGGCACAGTGTACTAACATATACATAACATATATGTCCCCGCCAACTTTTTATCTACTCATTGCAGACCACTTCCTGGGCTGGGCTCTGTAAAGATTATCTTCCGATGTAGCATATATCAATTTGGCCTTTGGGTCAATGAAAGTGTTTTTTGTTTTTTTTTTTGTTTTTTTTTTCTTTTTTTAAAGTAGGTAGTGTACAAATAGTAAATATATCAACATGAGGCAACTAAGTATTAGTGTTAACTTTTCACATCCACATTAACAACTTGACCATGCTTAGTAAACATGCTGTCAACCATGGATCCCCAAGGAGTAAATATCTCCCCACAAGGGTTGTTCCTTAGTCAGACTACCCTGGGTCATGGAAGGGATGGCCAGGGAGAGGTGGATACATTTGTTGCATATCTCCCAGAGTCCTCTAGTTAGAGGCACAAAGTCTTGACTTTTACTCTGATACAAGTAGCCATCCAACATGGCTCTTGATGCGTATAGATGACTCTTGGTTCCTGGTGACAGCCAGAACGATTGCTCAGATCAAACCAGCCAGAGCGATTGTTTCTATGCATCTTACCCATGAGTGTCATCTTACACCCTGAGTACCTCAAGAACAGCTTACTCTCCCAGGCTCACTGATTACACAATGCATAGGACTATAGCAAGAGGGCTCCTCTTTGCATAAAACATGGGCTGCACTGTTCAGTACTCCAGACAGCAATGGGTGTGTCCTCTGATTCCTCAGGGCTACACTGATGAACCTGTGTCTAAGATCCTATGCCAAGTGGAAGATGGGACGATTGTACAGCTAGATCGCTGGAACCTCCATGTGGAAAGAAACCCAGACCTGCCTCCAGAAGAGCTTGAAGATGGTGTGTGTAAGGTTAGAGAGTTCTTTCCTCAGCAGAAAGGAACCCTGGAGCATCTGCCTAAGTCACAGATACACGTTTCTGGCTGGAGAGTTATGGGCTGATTCCATCCTATGAGATCACAAGAAAGTGATTTTGTTTATGGCTACTAGAGCTTTGACTCTAATAATACTACCCAATGACTCCATCCCTTAGACCGTCAAAGACCTAGATTTCAGATTTGCTTCCAGAGCTCAGGGAGCTGTTCTGTCTTCAATTTTCACATGCGAAAGGCATGTACTCATGTTTCAATCTTTCTTATTTATTTATTGGCTTGAAATTGGGTGGGTGCACTCACTAGAGAGAGATAGAAAGAGGGAAAGTGAGAAATCACCCCTTTGGAGGGATGGCCACACTGCAATTCTTCTCCATTCTTCCCTGAGGATATTTGGGCTTGCACCCACATGGGTCCAGAGTGCCTTCCAAGCTGGACTCAAACCATGTAGTCCACTATGAGATCCAGCTGCCTTAACCACTGTGCTACCTGCTAGCCCCATGTTTTAATCTTTTGAGTTAATTGCAAGAAATTAAATTTTATCTATGAGAAGATAAAATAATGAATATGTTCTGAATCATTAGACATGTATTTCAGTAGCTTCCTGAGCTTTCTGGCTTGACATGAAATATTTTTTATGTTTGGAAGATATTAACTATGCTAGTTTCATCACTTGGTTGGGACTTGAAGATGCCTAAATAAATGTTATCACTTAGTGTCTTCTTTTAGTGATTAAACTTTCATTTCACCCTGAACAAAATGAGGGGCACAGTTATAAATATGCTACTGTAAAACTTCACTTGAACATTTGGTTCCAGGTTTTATCCCCAATTTCAGATAAATTTAAGTCTCTGAGTAACTGTTGCTTCTATATTTCTTTCCACTTTTGTTCTATGATGGTGTTTTCAGTGTCTGCATAGGAATCTCCAGGTGTGTGTGTTGAATTGCAGATTACAAGACCCACTTCCTAGATATTCTGATTAGGTAAATGCAGAGTTAAGAACCAGGCATATGTACTGTAAACAGTACCCCTACTAAGTAGAACCAGGCTGTGGATTGAGGCAAAGATTCCCTGGATGTTATCACCTTGAAATAGATTGACTCCCCTCTCATGTTAGACCATAATGACACCCATCCATGTACTCAGTAGCACCATGGCTTTGACCACTTGTGATACCTACTTAAGTATCCTGTTTGGCTAAATAGGTTAGAATATAGTTTGCTGGCACCAGCAGATGACATAATGGTTATATCACTGGACTACCATGTAGCCGAAGGCGGTTTGAGTCATGGACCCAGTGACTTGAAACTCATGTGAGGTGTGTATATGTGTGTGCCCAAAATCCTGAGAGGAAAATGAAGGAGGAAAGATTGCAGCATGGCCATCCCCCGCCCAGGGTTGATTTCTCACTTTCTGTCTCTCCAGAGAGTTCATGCACCTTACAGCAAAAATCTCTCTCTAAATAAATTATACACACACACACACACACATATATATATATATATATATATACATATATATATATATATATATATATATATATATGTATGTATATTTGCCCTTTTTTTCTCTCCACCTAAACTGTAGTCCTAAAAACTAATAAAGTTTCTGGTAGATACCACAATCGTTCAGTTGAATTAAGTTGATAATGTTATAATATTATTAAAATAACAGGATCATCTTGGAATGTGATACTTTTTTCTAATGTATTTGACATACAGACATTGAATACAAACAGCCAAAGGAGGATGAAGAGTACCATATGGAAACTTTAAGGTCATTTTCCCACTAAACTTGGAATGGTTAGGCCTGCAGTAGAAATCCATATTTAATTCTCTTCCCAACAGCCTACGAAATGGAAAGAGTTCTTAGTGTAGCCAGGGAATATCAATCCAGATAATTAAAGGGCTCTGAAAATGGATTTTTGAGGAGATGGAAATTGAGGCAAATTTTCATGGAAAATGTGAATCACTTAAAAAACAGACTTAATTGGGATATTATTTAGGAGATGAGGACCAGATGTTCTCCTCAGCTTTCATGGATACTAAGACATGGGTTAGAATTGTAGCCAAAGGAACGTAAATGGTAGAGTATCTGAATGTATTTCTGCTTTTGGCAAGATTACCAACCCATGCTGTCCTTGCTAAGGACTGATATTTTGTTGAAGTGCAAGAACTGGACTTTCTCAATTGCAAAGCCAGAGGAGTAGACATGACTTTGGCGTTATTCTGTGTGTTGTTTCTCTTCGTGTTCTCCAATTAGTTGGAACCATTTCGAAGGTTTGGCCTCTGAATCATTGTAAGCTCTTACTCACGGCTGTCAGGTGGGGTCATTCCTGGCCCATTAGAGACCAAGACAATCCAATTTCATTCTACCGTAATCTCTCTCTTGTCCTCTCTCTCATTTTATTTTTCTCCTAGTGGGACAAAATTCTCCCTTTGATCAAAACTGAGCATTTTACTTATCTAGGGGCACATGAGCACTGTAATAAATTTACTTTTCAAATCTTGTGGGTTAAAACACTAACTTGTGTTTCTCATAGAAGACAGATACAGTTCAGTTTGGAGCATAAACCTGATAATTATCTGAGTATATTGCCTCTCTTAATTACACTAACGTTTATCTTCTAATCCATGTTGCAGAAGGTAAAGTGGAGAATGGCTTTCTTTTCGAGCATTTTTCATACACCTTCCTAACATTACAGCTACGCTTTATAATCCCATCAGTTTTGTTTTTTAATGGGGAATTTTAGGCTGCATCCTTCTCTGCCTCACTCCACTTGTGGCAGTAACAGGCAGGAAAACAGAGGACTCTGGGGAGAAAAGTTAGGGCTCACCTGTGCATCAGTACGGCCACGTTTGCAGATTTCCTGGCTATATTAAAGATACAAGGTTTGATAAATTACATGGGAACCTAAATAATGCTATTGGTGTGTACATATGCATATATATTTTTCTCCTACAGGTCAACAGTAGAATAAGAAATATTTTTTGAAACTAGATAATAGATAAATATCATTCATCTTAGGTTGCAACATTCATATGCTGAATTTAACTCCTTGAAAAAAGTGTATTTGCTAATTAAATAGGTTAGACAAGATACTAATAATTGAATTTACTTCCTTTTTTAAAAAAGTATTGTTTATTTAATTCCACTTGTTATTATTTTTAATTTGACTGGAACAAGAGAGAAAGGGAAAGCAAGAAAGCAAGCTGCCAGGTCCAGGATTCAAACTGCTGTCAGTCATGTGGGTGTCCAGCGCCTTCACCACCATGCTACCTGCCAGGCCCTGAATTTACTTTCTAAATTTACTTGCTAACTATTGCAAGTATGAATCCCTTAGCTTATAAATTTCTATTATTACAACATCTACACAATGGTTATTTAATAATTTGTATGAGTAACTCTGTTTTGTTTTTAAGAATTATTTATTTAAATTTATTTATTTTAATTTGAGCAGGGAGGGAGGGAGGGGGAGAGAGAGAGAGAGAGAGAGAGAAGAAAAGTGAGAAAGCAAGCTGCTAGGTCTGGGACTTGAACCACTGTCAGCCACGTGGGAGTCCAGTGCCCTTAACCACCACGCCATCTGCTGGCCCCTGATGAGTAACTCATATGTACACTATTTATAAATCTTGAGATAATTACTTGATTTAGTCCTTCACTCATGAATTAATTCCAGAACTCCCTGTCCCCTCTACATAAATGCCCTTTACTTTGGGTTGTGATTGGTCTCTCCCAGGACTTCCCCAGAGATAGTTGTCTGACTTTAGGTTTTATTTATTTTTTTCCACCGAGCTAGCCACAACTTTACCTTTGTTTGTCATTGCAGCTTCCTTTGAATGTTTTCAATAATTACTTCAGCCTCGGATTCGATGCTCATGTCACACTGGAGTTCCATGAATCCAGAGGTGAGGACAACGTCCCATTTGCATCTCCCAGGGAGGAAGTTTCCAGCAGGTGTTTTGCATGTTCCCTTTTGTTTGCATATCACTTAAGTGTTTGCAGTGTGCTTTTGTGTTGTTACATTTTAACCTTCATGATGACCCTGGTAGTGAGACAAGATAGGACCCTAGAGAAAACAGGTGCCTGGGACCTCATTGTATGAAAAGGGTCTCAGAGGTAGCAAAGAATATTAATAGAACCAGAGGTATGTTCTAGGTCTTGGCACTGTTCATCTTTGACTGGAAGTTTTGACGTCAAGAACTACAAAGATGTGATCAAGAGAGACCCTTTCATGAACATTTTTAGAATACTCACAGCTTTACCAACCACTGTTATTGAAGTTTAATACTTTGTAACCAGAGCCACTGAAAGATAGCAAAAACAAAAGAGAAGTGTGCATAAACAGAACAGTAGGCATCTTAGACTAATAGAGGGACTGTAGTTAGTCCCGGTTGAAAGAAAAGAGTGTGATGTGATTGGATTCAGTAGGAAGGTGCAGAGATCCCACTGAATGAGGGTGAATGAGGCTGTGATAATTCCAGGTCTCTAAAGAGATAGAGTCAAGACTGGGAGAACAAAGCTATTTTTAAAAGAGAGATAAGATGAACTAATGATGTTTTAATATTTCCTAAAGCTTTTCTTAGCCCATTCAGTACTCAGAAAATTTTAAATTTGGATTTATGCTTTATAATCCCTACCAACCTTTCTCTTTCTGTCTCTCAATCTCATTCTCCCTATCCTCTCTTAAATTCTCTTGTTAACATAATTATACTATTCATCTATGTGTATGTCTATATCTTAGCTATAGCTGCCTCTAGTTCCTTATAAATATATGTATGTATAACCAAAACAATCCCAGGATGTTGGTTATTCAGAAACTTGTAAAACAAAAGTCATAGGTGAGAAGGTACTTCACTTCTTTTCCTCTAGGTTCCATGAGAGTGTAAGTAGTTTTAACCCATAGAATTTGAAATACAGTGTGAATTGAATTTTTCAGATTCCCAGAGAAATAATGCAGAGAAAGTGACAAGGGTGGAGCTACAGGATTAAAAGAGAATACAGTACTGGTAACACACTTTTGTACTAAAAGCCAAGGGTGGAGCTACAGGATTAAAAGAGAATATAAAACAGCAGTGAAGTGCAAATAGGTGAAGTCCCTTACTAAGTGTGGCAATTACAGTAGACTTTGCCTTTCTAGAATCTTGAGGCTTTGAGAGGATAGACTCTGTAGAGATCAATTTCTGTGCCCAAAGCAATGATATCGATTGAAGAGAGAGCTGTAGTTCTATGAGAGCAAAAGAGAGAGAGGGGGGTGGAGAGAGAGAGAGACAGAGAGAGGAAGAGAGAGGGAGGGAGAAGGAGAGAGGGAGAGGGAGAGAGAGAGATGGAGAGGGAGATGGAGAGGCACCCCCAGCAGGGTTCTCATGCCACAATCTCACCCCCGGACCCATCCAGCCAAGACCATGGGCACTCGTACTGTGCAGGGATGTGAATTCCAGGCCTTCCTATGTGGCTTCCACATTGTGGAGCATTGTGTTACATACTCCCACAGCTGATTTATGTACCTTTAAAAAAATGCATTAGCACAATCAGCAGATGGCTTATGGTTATGTTGCCGGACTCCCACATGGTCCACCATGGTTTGAGTCCTGAACCTGGCAGCTTCAAACTCATACCAGGCGCATGTACGTGCATGCCCAAAATCTGGAAAGGAGGCTGGAAGAGAGGGATTGCAGCATGGTCTTCCCCTCTGGGAAGTGATTTCTTGCTTTCTGTCTCTGTCTCTCTCTAGTGAGTGCATGTGCCCTATAGCAAAAAATCTCTCTTAAAAAAAGAAGTGTATTAACGTAAAGAATCCCTCCACTTCCTGGCTTGTAACTGCTCTTACATATCTGATTTCCCTAGTGCTGGTCTTCCTCTCTGATTAGCCAGAACATCAGATAGAACACATGGTTAATGGAAGCTCAAATATTCCCAATCAGAAACATCACCATTCTCTCACCTCCCTACCATACTTAGTTCTTGAAGATTAAACTCTCAAAGGGACCTGCCTTTTGGCCAACATTTGTAACCTATTGCCCTTCCTATATTTGAACAGAGTTAATTGGGAAGTAAATGAGGGATTTAATTCTTCATTTCTTATCATATATTCTTCCTCATGTTCTTTAGGAAACTCTAGGTTTGAGTTTCTTAATAAGATCTCCGAATTTCTTAACAATACTTGAAATGTAACATAATTATCAGTAGTACATCGATTTCCCAAAATAGGCATGAAAAGAGACCGAAATGAGTAAGTGGCTGACAGTGAACTCATTCAAGTGAGTGTAATATTTCATCTAATTAATCTGAAAGTTATTCTAATGATACACTTTCTTATACCAGGATGGAATTTCTATGTATCCAAGTGAGAGGGGAATGGGGAGAAGCACCAAGATAGAAAACCAAACCAAACCAAACCAACCAACAAACAAAAAAATAAAGAAAAACTAGGCCCTGAAGAGAATTCTTTTGGGGAAAGCAAATTTTTTGTCCTACTTTAAGCTATTTTTTTAAATGTTAGAGTTTAATATGCAAAGTGTTATGTGAATATACACAGTCAGTCATGCGCCATAGACAACATTTACATATAGCATGGTGGGAGTCCCCTGATATAATAGAACTAAAACGTTCTGTCGCCTAATGACATCATAGTCCTTGGAACATCATAGCACACCATGGCACTCGTGTTTGTGGCGATGCTGATGTAATCGAACCTTTTGGGCTACTGATCATATGAAAGTAAAGCACATACAATTAAGTACAGTCTTTAATCCTTGATAATAATAAACGACTATGTTACCAATTCCTGTATTTGCTGCACTATTTACTGTTATTTTAGAGAGCACTCTTTCTACTTACACATATTTGTGTTTTTTCAAAGCTGACTGTGAAACACCATGCCATTTTACTTTGCAGCGGCCTCGTGCACCTCACATTCACCGCATCTCTTGATTTTCTCTGCGTTTGATTTAATCTCCTGTTGGTTTGTTCCTTATGGCCCCTGAGCCTACAAAAACCCACTGCTAGTGTTGCCAGTAAGAGGCCATGGCAAATGTGGACCTGGGAACAAAATTAGAAGTGATTAAAGACTATGAAGGTGGAACTCTGATATCCTCAGAAGGTTGAAATGCCTGATGATGCCATCCTCAAAGCATCTTCCTGTCACGAAGCAGTGCATGCTGTCCCTAGTTTGGTATGTCTGCAATTAGAACACAGTTGGTTAAAACACACCAGTGTTGCTCTTTGCTGAAGCTTAGTGTGTTTTAGTGCAGAATAAAATGGAAGTGCAAGCACTTTCCCTGATGTAAGCCAGAGCCATTGAGGTAAGCCAGGCCCTGAGGAGGTGAGAAGGAAGAACTGGTGTTGACTGAGACTAGTAAATACAATATTCATGAAAGTAAGATGGTGATACAAAATAAATATCCATAAGCTATCAGAACTAGATTTTGTTGATGTATCTGGTCTGGAAGTATGGACTGCTCAGTACCTGCTAGTCGATTTTATTTTACATTAAATAAAACCAATTATTATGTATAAAAACTGTAATTACTCAAGGTATTTTTTTTCTTTACTGTTCACTTGGATTTTCCCCATGGTTTTAGTTAGTCAAAGAGTTCTTCAGTTAAGCTTTAGAAGAAAAAGAAAAAGAAGGCCACATTTTCTTTCTTTCTTCTTTTTTAAAAGAGATTTTGGTGCTAGGGCACGTGTGCTCACCAGAGAGAGACAGAGAGACAGAGAAAAATCACCCCTCAGGGGGGATGGCCATACTAAAATCCTTTCTCCTCCTGGGATCTTGGGCACGCACACACAGTCGCCCAGTATGATTTTCAAGCCACATGATCTGGGACTTGAACCGTGGTTGACTATATGGGAGTCCAGAAATGTAACTGCTATGCTATCTGGTGGCCCCAAGCCACATTTTCAATAGGGGTGGGCCTACTTATTTTAGTTGGTAGATAGTGAGTGGCTAATAGTTGAAACTTTCAACTGTTCTCAAACAGCATCACAGTTTGAAGCTTCGGGATCATTTGCATTAAAATATTCAGAGGGTAAGTCAAGCCTCCTGAGAGCCATTGTAAAAAAATGAGCTTATCTTGTAGGTCCCATTGCTTAGTGATTAAGAGAGCTGGCGTCCACATGGTCAACTGCTGTTCAAATTTTAGCCCCAATGGCTTGAAAAACACACAAATGCATGTTCATGTGTGTCCCAAATCCCAACAGGCTGGAGAAATGGAGAAGAAGGGATTGCAGTGTGACCACAACCCACTGGGGAGTGCTTCCCCCTCACCCCTTCTGTCTCTCCATCTCTCTCTGGTGAGTATGTGCATGCTCCGGTGATTAAAATAAGTAGAACAAAGTGAGCTTAGCCAAGTAACCTATTAGGTTTTAGTAAAGCAGTATAGTACTTTACATTGGGAATTATACCAAAACATATACATAAAATGGATAATGATATCAATCTCACAAAGACAGAATTTTTTCAAAATGTAACTACAGGGCCAGTAGGTGGCATGGTGGTTAAGGTGCTGGATCCCACATGGTCAATTCTGTGGTTAGAGTCCTGGACCTGGTGGCCTTAAAATTATCCTGGGCACGTGTACACTTGTGTCTGAAATCTCGAGAAGAGAAATAGAAGAGAAGGGGCTATGGTGTGGCCATGCCACTAGGGGGTCATTTCTTGCTTTCTTTCTATCTTTTTCTCTCTTGGCAAGCACACATGACCTATGGTAAAAATAATGTTAAAAAATTAAGTATGAGTAATTTGTGGCCTAGCTGTGAAAATAGCCCATCAAACTGACAGTTATCAGCATAGCTACCTATACTGTATTTCTTTTAGAAGGGGCAATTGAAGTGACATTTATTTGGAGACAGTTTATTAGTGTCATTACTGTGCAAATGCTTTTAGAATTACCACTGGAAAGAATCAAACAAAGAGTAATTATAGTCTTAACACTTTAATGTACTTTGTAAATAAAGAAGGCAAACATTTGATAATTTGATTTGACTTTCTATCGGAAAACAGAGATGTTTTCTTTTTCTTCCCAAAGTGGACAAACAATTCATGGTGGAGCTTAAGTATGAGAAAGTGCGATAGTTTAGAATGGAATTTGGAAGCGTCAGTTGGAGTCTTGCCCAGCACTATTATCAATATTGCATTATGGTGGTGCTTGAAGAAGTGCATTGAAAATATACCCATCTATTAACGTGTAGCTGTGTTAACAATCATCGTGGTTATCAATGAGAAAGTTAGGTCTCATTTTGCCAGCTTTACGAATGAGATTGTCACTATTCAGACATGAAAGATATTAAACACATCAAACTCTTAGCCTAAGATGAGATCATTAAATTTTACTGCCTTGTGGAAATTACTTACTGTTCGGAGGCATTGAACCTAGTGCTACAAGGTCAGGGGCATACAATTATGACTCTGGAGAAGGCAGTATTTAACTCAATGTAGGGTTTTCTGTTTTCCCTGAATAAACAGGGGCATGCAGAACAGTAGGTTTCAAAGGATTATGAATGTTTCATGGCTCGTACCGTAGAGAACCGGCAGGTTTCTTTAAACAGGTGTTATTTGCAGTGTCGTGCTAAATTTCATCACAGCTTTCACTGGGTGTTCTTGTTTAGGCACTTAGATTCCAGCACAGTTTGCTCTGGAGAAAGTCTTACTGTCCACCATTTTCTGAAACCTTCTTACCCAGTTAGAACCTCTGTGTGACAAGAGGCAAGTGTACCTCCCTCTAGAACACTGTTCTGATCGTTCCCTGCCCCCCCAACCCACTTCATCTTGCTGTTTCACCATTTGAAGTAAAATTCAGGAAGCAATCCCCTCGAGAGAAAAAGAGAAGTTTATTGAGCAAGAACACCTGGGAGCAACTGATTGATCTATTCTGGGGCACCGGAGGTCACATGTGGCATGTACTCAACATTTTGTGGTTTTTGCTTTACTTCAGGTCATTAGACCCTGTACTTGTTTTGTGATCCTTGCACACTGCTCTTTGGCTCAGCCTGCCCTTGAAGTAGCCATGCCCAGAATGTGGGCCCCTGCCACGGCAGGTCTGCAGAGGGCCAGCCTTGGTTCCTGGTCAGGCCTGGAGCAACACAGGGGGTGCTCAGGGGAGCTTTGTAGAATGTGACCTGACACACGGGATATCTCACAGCATGCCTAAGATGGCATTTTACTTTTCGTTTTCAGACCTGTATCTCTCTCCAAGCTCCTCGAGGGCAAACATCCATGTCTTATTTATTTTTGTACTCTCAGTACCCGGTATGTGGCTGTCTCAGTAATTGCAGTTATGAACTGTTTAATTGGGGGACAGGCATTACAGATAAAAGCAGTAGAAGGTTATCTACAGTAAAGGCAAGATTACTTGTCTGCACAGTAAATAATTTAGGCATTTGATACTGGTGGCAGAGAATGGAGGATATTTCCAGAAGGCTAGGAGAAAATATGACTGAATGATAAGGGAGGAATGTGATGTAGAGAAGAAATAAAGTGGGTGAGAACATTTCCAATAGGAAAGAAAAGTACAGTGGGACAAATGAGCTGTTTATAAAGATAGATTAGGTGAGCAATCACTGCACAATGGAAGATTCTGCTGCAGCGTTAGTAAAATGGGGGTAACATTTGTACCAAATGGGATATGGCGTCAGAAAGAAGGAAATAGTTTTTGATGTATACAGTTTGAACCAAAGGTGGCAGAAATAGCAGAGACACAGATTCTGGAGTCATTTGTGTGTATATGATAACTGAAGTTTTAAGATTGGGAAAGAATCTAATGGAGAGAATTAGAAGATATGTGAGTTACTTGGGGTTCACGTTACATATTGATTCTTATAAATATAGTCTTGCACTATATTTATGAGTTATGAGTATCTACCTAATATGCCTCCATCAAACTGGGTTTGACAAGAATTTTGGTCAAGCAGTTGAAAATAGAGTGAAGTAGAGGCATTTACACACACTGTATTTATATGTGTGAATGAGCGTGGGTATATTTTTAATAGTTGCAAGTGGAAAATCTGAATCATGAGTTAGGGAGCCATACTTGTCAACATAGAGAGTTGGCAAAAGTGCGTGTGGTGATAAAGTGAGTGATAATTCAATGCAGAACATTTGGAAATACTTGTACCATGTGGAATGGATACGCAAATTCACTTTTTTGTTTCTTCACTTCACCTGTAGATATGAGTTAGTTTCCCTTTTTAGTATCTCATCAGAGGCAATTTGCACTAAGATAAGTTAAAGCAAGTGAAAATATAATGTCTGAGTATGCCCCGAAGACAAATAATTGAAACAGATAATTCCATAGAGCATTTGGTAGAAGTTCAATATCAGAGGGCAGCTTCCAAAGGGCAGCTGTGTTCAGTGGAATCTAATTCTCCTTGTGTGCCCCCAAGTCTCTACTGCCTCTGTGCCCCACTCACCATGCCATATGGCTGATGCCACTGCTTGCCCACTCTCAGCCAACTGGAGCCTTTAAAGAGGCTAGTTGAACAATAGGGACAAACTTGAGAGGGAGGTAGGAATGTTCTGGGCTAAAAGATCAAGTGCCAGTATTATGGGCTAAGGAAGCAAGTTAGTTACCTGAGAGCAATGCTTGACTACTCAAGGCTGAACATCAAAGATCCTTAGTTTTCACTGTTGACTTAAGCACAAATTCCAGTTTAAGGCTGGTTCTGAGTGACTTAGGGTGCAGCTGATGAGTGGAAGGGCACAGAGATGGTGTCATTTTGGTTCACTTATGCATTCACACACATATACATACAGCCTTTTTAACCAGTCCTTACTCATCTTAAAGAAGTGCATTATATTACACAACAAGAAACCTTACAAACATTAGTGTTTATTTAATAAAATCTAAGCAGCGTACAAGGATTCATTTATGTTTTTACCAATAATTTTACATTGTACAATTTATTTTTTTTTGGAGAGGTTTTTGCTGTAGGGCACATGCACTCACCAGACAGACAGAGAGAGAGACATAGAGACAGAAAGTGAGAAATCACCCCCCAGGGGGGATGGTCACGCCGCAATCCCTTCTCCTCCATTCTCCTCTCGGGATCTTGGGTACGCACGCACACGCGCCCGGCGTGAGTTTTAAGCCACCAGGTCTGGGACACGAACCACGGTCGACTACGTGGGAGTCCAGCGACATAGCCATTACGCTAACTGCTGGTTCCCCCAATTATTTGCATTCTTAAAAATGTACAATATGGTAACCAGCAGTTAGCGTAATGGCTATGTCGCTGGACTCCCACGTAGTCGACCGTGGTTCGTGTCCCAGACCTGGTGGCTTAAAACTCACGCCGGGCGCGTGTGCGTGCGTACCCAAGATCCCGAGAGGAGAATGGAGGAGAAGGGATTGCGGCGTGACCATCCCCCCTGGGGGGTGATTTCTCGCTTTCTGTCTCTATGTCTCTCTCTGTCTGTCTGGCGAGCGCACGCGCCCTACAGTGAAAATCTCTCAAAAAAAAAAATAAATAAAAAATTAAAAAAAAAAAAAGAATGCAAATAATTGGGACCGGCAGATGGTTTAGTGATTACATCGCTGGACTTCCACATGGCCAACTGTGGTTCGAGTCCTGGACTTGGTGGCTTGTAAATCATGGTGGGCGCATGTACATATGTGCCTACCATCCCAGGAGGAGAATGAAGAAGAAGGGATTGTAGCATGGCCATCCCCGCTCCCACCCCCCTCCCTGGACCCGGAGAGGGCAAGTTCTCAACTTTCCTCTCTCTGTTTCTGTCTCTCTCTCAGGCAAACATTTGCACCCTAAGGCAAAGCCTCTTAAAAATAAAATAAAACATACCGACCTTTTCTATATTTTTCCTTTTTTTCTTTTTTTCCAAGAAATGTTTTGTTATAGTGCACTTGTGCTCACCTGAGAGACAGAGAGAGAAAGTGAAGAAGTCACCCCCAAGGCGGGATGGACATGCAACAATCCCTTCTCCTCCATTCTCTCCTCTTGGTATTCTGGGCACGCATGCACACACACCTGGCATGAGTTTAAGCCACTGGGTCCAGAATTCAAACTGCAGTTGACTATGTGGGAGTCTAGCAACATAACCATTCCTTCATCTGCTGGTTCCAATACTGACTTACTCAACTACTACTGCTATATTTTAATATAATTTGCTTTTTTTTTTTTGAGGGGATTGAAATGGAAAAACATGGAGTTGCTTATCTTTTATCCCATGTACTAGGTTCCAAAAAATGTGTACAATCTTGAATTTGTTTTCTTTTTAATTTTGTTTATCAATAGAATAAATTAACTTAAAAAGAGAAAGAGAGACAGAATGGGCACCCTCAACAGGGTCTTCATGATGCACTGTTAGTCTCAGCCAGCCTGGATCAGGGTGGGCATGCACATACCTAGAATGCCCAGGGAGATCCTGGGTTCATGTCTCAGGACCTTTCCATGTAGGAGGCTGCATTTCTGCTGTACCACCATCTAGCTCCTGTAATACTGAGTTTTTATGAACAGTGCCAAAGAATAGCATTTTGATACGATTCTGTGTGGGCATGGTTTTGTGATTTCATTTGTATATGTTATTCCAGAATGCAGTCTGTTTGTTACCTGGACGATCTGATCCATTGCAAGACCAATCATAGACAAAAGTAGGGTTTTAGGCTCCTCATTCTGAAGGCACCCATCATATGCTGTATATAAAGACGGGGTTAACATATTTAATCAATTGAATGGATTAAACTCAGAGCTCTATTGTCATAAATGGATTACATCCAGTGCCAAATCATTTAGGTGATTTAGATGATAAGATTGGGAAATTCGAGCTAATGAGATTTAGACAAAATTTTTGGATTTTGAGTTAATGCTGTAATGGGATGAGATGTGGGGGAACCTGGAGACAGTGAATATGTTTTTCATATGGTAAAGAAACACATCATGGGCACCAGCAGGTTCACTGGTGGTAGAATTTTGACCTCTGTGATCTTGGCCACCTGGTGTTATGCTTGTGACTGTATTCCTTTACATGGTAAAAGGACTTTGTGGACATAGTTAAGGTGATAATCAGCTCATTTTAAGGTAGGAAGACGGTCCTGATTATCTGAATGGGCCCAGTTGCAATATAACATGAACCCTTAAAAGCAAAAGTGGAAGTCAGAGCCTTTCTGACTTTGACAAGGGAGGGGACTAGGAGCTGAGGAACATAGGTACTTGAGAATGAACCCTAGCCCACAGCCAGCAGAGAAAGAGAACCTCATTTCAGCAGCCTTAGGGAAGTGGAATTTGCAACAACCTTGATGAACTGGAGAGAGAGAGAATCCTTCCAAGAGACTCTCAGTGTGCCCAACGGGATGACATCTAGATCTGGACTTTGGAAGACCCTAAACAGAGAACCCAGGAGAGCGTAGACCAAACTTTTTACCTAGTAAACTGTAAGAATATAAATGGACATTGCTTTAAGTTGTCGAGTTTGTAGTGATTTGTCATGGCATAAAAAGAAAACTATCTGTTGATATCCAGTACATTGTAAATAGGTTAATGGCATAGGCAGTGGTTGTTTGGGCCTATCTATCTCATACCCTCTCATGAAGGAGAAAAATGGGCAACCTAGGAACTGGAGCAATATGCCATGAACACTTTTTCTATTGGAGTCTTAGGATATTTTGAGAATTTATAGCCTTTTTTCAGAGTGGCCTTTCATGTTGTACCTCATGCCAAATAATAGAACATTTCTTAAAGGAATGACAGCCCTTAAACTTTCTCACTGACCCATTTCCAACTCTTTATTTCTTCTCTCCCACCCTTCAACTTCTTGACGGAGTGGGTCCATACTCTTTGGTCTTCTTCAAAGGCACATCAACTCCTGTAGACACACACAGAAACTCAATCGGCCAGCCGATCCCTTTCTTTCAATAGTCAATGGAGAATGATTGAATGCTGCTGTTTGAAGGCTATTCCTTGCTTTCTTACGGCCTGGTTTCTGCAAGAAGTAAAGTGCCAGCACAGGCTGGCTCTTTTAGCTCTGGAAAACCCTGTTTCTGAGCTTGATTTGTGGTTGGAATAAGGCAGATATTAAAAATGGGAGAGAGCTTCAATTGCTAAGGCAGGTTCACTCTGGAAGTTCGTAGTATGATACATACATTTCTTGTCTAGAGACTAACAAGATTTCCTTACATCCCTTTAACCTTCAAGGACAAACCATATGTGTGAATCTCTTACCTCTTTATTTTATGGCTTTTTGCTACCTTTCCGATAATATCTTGACAGAGCTTTATTATTTCATCTATTTATTTATTTATTTATTTTTGAGAGATTTTTGCTATAAGGCATGTGCACTCACCAGAGAGAAAGAGAGAGAGAGAGAGTCAGAGAGAAAGAAAGCAAGAAATCACCGCTCAGGGGGATGGGCATGGCACAATACCTTCTCTTCGATTCTCCTTGTAGGATCTTGGGCATGCAAGCACATGTGCCTGGCGTGAGTTTTAAGCCACTAGGTCCAGGACTCAAACTATGGTCGACAACGTGGGAGTCCATTGACAACCTTTATACCATCTGCTGGTCCCCAGAGCTTTGTTTTTTAGATTCACTTACTTCATTGAACTGTATCTAGTTAAACTCAGCTGCGATGACTGTTTTCATCAACTGAGTGAAATAATCAAAAACTCAGCTTATTTCTTAATTGTATTCCATCTTTTTCATTATAATCTAATCTTAGAGGAAAAAAATGTATCTCTTGAATAAAAAAAACCTTTTTTTTTTCAAAAAGATTTTCAGTACTTTAAGGCTCATAGGAACACCTCATGAAGATGTGAATCTTTACATGTAAATGTTAGTAGTTGATAAATAATTTTCTTGTTGGCTGTGGACATCAGAGCCCTGGACAGTTTTATGCCAGAACGGTGGTTGCTATTTTTTCCATTTTTATAACTTGTTTTATAGTTGTAATCAATTTTTCAAAAAACAGGGCCTATGTATTTATGTATAAATACGTTGCATAACAAAATATTATTATTTTGCCTCTGGCTCTGTAAAGTTAGAAAGGATTAATGCAACTGAAAGTGGTACCCACCAAGTATGTTGCATAGACAATGTCACTGGCAGTTACATTTATTCTGAAGAAGATCTAGAGTGTGAAGATCTGGAGGCAAGAATTGGAGATAGGGGAGATAGAACAATTGATACTATTCAATCTTCTCTTTATTTGCTATACCATATAATTTTTTTTACCCTTTGTTTACTTTTGTTTCTAGGTTAGAATACTTAATTTGGCAGGATGGAGTGAGTGGTTAAAGAGCATCAGATGACAAAAGCTGGAAATAGATGACTATAGCTCTCAAGAGCTAACCTACAAAATAACCTTTTTTAAGCTCACCGTTCTTTACCCAGTCTCCATATCATGTACTAATATTATGTTGCAATAATCATGAAAATAGTCTAATCACTATTTGTCTAGGATTATCTTTGAGGTCCTGCACTCCTTTTTCTGCCCAATCTTAGTGAAATCTTTGCTACTTTTCTTCATCTAAACAATTCTTGGGAATTGCCATTCAAAAACAGGGGTTAGGACTGGGAACGTTTTGGCTTGCCAACCAGCTGTCTAAAAAATAATATTTCTTTTAGGGACTTTAGATTCTCTTGAATTCATGTGAAAATTCTCTGGTGCTGGGAACCAGCAGTTAGCGTAATGGCTATGTCACTGGACTCCCACGTAGTCGATAGCGGTTCGTGTCCCGGACCTGGTGGCTTAAAACTCACGCCGGGCGTGTGTGCGTGCATGCCCAAGAACCCGAGAGGAGAATGGAGGAGAAGGGATTGCGGCGTGACCATCCCCCCTGGGGGGTGATTTCTCGCTTTCTGTCTCTATGTCTCTCTCTGTCTGTCTGGCGAGTGCACGCGCCCTACAGTGAACCAAAAAAAAAAAAAAATTCTCTGGTGCTGTTTTTATTTCATCTCCCTCCCTCCCTCCCTCCCTCTTTCTCTCTTTCTCTCTTTCTTCTCTCTTCTCTCTTCTCTCTTCTTTCTTCTTTCTTCTTTCTTCTTCACTGTCCTTAATCTATAACACATAAGAGCACACTCAAATGAAACAATTTTTCAGCTAGAACCTTTGTTGTAATATGCCCTGAATCCATTCAGCAGTCCATCTGTGCATGTGTGTAAGTGTGTATGTGTGTCTTCTCTACTAAACAAAATAATTTTTCAAGACCTATCACAAGGAGGAGGGAAGATGACAATTTGTAGTTTTTGCCAAAAGTGAAAGCAAACTACCATTAGGTTTTATCCAAATTCTTCATATTTAACTCCATTTGAAAACTCTGCACACAGGGATAGAAGCCATGCCCTGTAGAGGTCCAGGCACATAGTAACCCCTCCCCTTGTCTCCACTTCTCTTTTCTGTTATCTGTTGTCTTCTATTATCCCTGCCCCATCACCCTTCCAACCTTCTTTAAAAATATAATTCAGAGTCTCTCAATCTTTAAAGTGCATGACAGTCACCTGGTGAGCTGATTAAACCCCCAGTTCCTATGTCCAGACATTCTAACTCAACAAGTCTAGGGTAGGGCCTATAATCTGTACCTAATGAGCTCCCAGTTAACTCTGGCACTGCTGGTTTGAAGCTACATTGTGTAGTACTGGACAATTGTACCTGTGGCACTGGGCCACTGTACCAACTGGCCTGGAATGCAGGGAAGATATTATGAATTCATTGGATCTATTTGATATGCAGTGTGGAAAGGGATTAGCAGTACTAATCTAAATTGCTATCTTTAAGGAATCTCTATAACAAAACCACCTTTCCTCTTTCACAGAAGCAAATCCAGAGAAATTCAACAGTCGTTTTCGAAATAAAATGTTCTATGCAGGGGTAAGTAAGTATATCCTTTATTTTATCATTATTATTATATACTGTGTAATACTAATTAACTTGTGAGTGATAAAGATGCTAACTACACTAAAATAAAGATACATATCTCAAATATTGCTTTTTATTTTTTAACGTGAGGGTGTGTATGCATGTATGTGCCCGTGTGAAGGTTTGAGGGAGAGAGAGGGAGAGACAGCAAGAGAAAATTCTTCCCAGGAGGGCCTGCTCATGCCCTTAATTCATTTTCGTCCAGTTCTCCATCCCATCAGAAACATGGGCACGCGCACACACCTGATGTGAAGGCTGCAGGGTAGGGATTTGAACCCTGCTGGGCCATGTGGGATCTGGCTTCCTCTGCCCAGCACCTAATTGCTGTGCAGCCTCTCAGATGTTCACATGTCCGTTTGTCGCTGCCTTGGCTTAAGAATGCCAGGAAGAGTGTGTCTCTTAAATTAGTCATCAGAAAGAGAGTTGAAGTTCATCATCTTTGAACTTTAAAAGCCTTGAGGCTCCGTGTTGTTTAAGGGGGAATGATATTCAAAAAATGATATAAAAAAGAAAAGTCAAAGCCAATGTAAGGAATGGAGGAATTACGTAGACCGAAAGATGCATGGAAAGTCTTCAGGAAGAATGGAGTTTTAAGCGGGGTGTATGTACAGATATTCGATGAGAAATTGGCAGAACCTGGGAAGCTTTTCATGAAAATATATTTTAAATTAAAAGGGTCTCCTTTCTTTTCCACTCTTCCTCCAGACATCCTTTGGAGTAAATAGATAAGGGGGAAAAGACATCCAAAATATTGATAAAGTATGGTTTATGTTCATGTCACTAGGTAAAGGGAGTGGAAATATCAAATAGGGGGAAGGAAGACATTCTCAATGTTATGTTACAGATTAAACCAGCATATGGTATAAATGACAGATGGTGTAATGGTTACATTGCTGGACTCCCACATGGTTGACCGCAGTTCTAGTCTCAGACCCGGCAACTTATAACTCATGTTGGGCATGTGTGTGTGCGTGTCCAAGATCCCGAGAGGAGAATGGAGAAGAAGAAATTGTCTCATGACCTTTCCCCCTGGGGGGTAATTTCTCGCTTTTTGTCTCTCTGTCTCTGTCTCTCTGGTGAGTGCATGCACCCTATAGCAAACATCTATCAAAGAAAAAAAAAGATTATGTCAGCACATAATGGACAAGTAGGGTGAGGAGAAAAATAGTCAAAAGAAATCTTCAAACTGACCCTTGAAATTATCCATTTTTCAGTTCTCCTTCTGTGCTCTTAAATTTTTATTGTAGAGTATATTTTGGAAACTAATTTTGATTTGACAGTTGTTGCTTTGCTTTGGGTTCAGCCACAAGAGAACTTGTTTTATATTTTGAATAATTTAGAATCATTGGGAACTATCTTCAATATGGAAGCAAGGATTTAACATAACTACATAATTAAGAATTTCTTTTAATTTTTTTATTTCCTTGTGATATAGGCAGCTTTTTCTGATTTCCTTCAGAGGAGTTCTAGAGATCTATCCAAACATGTTAAAGTTGTCGTAAGTACCGAATATGTTAATTTCTTTCACTGGAATATGAACATGAATGCTAATAACAAATAACCCCCTCAATACAGACTTACATATATCGATTCATCAGTGGACCATACAGACTAGAAATAATTTAGTGTAGTTTTTCAACTAGCATTTGTGAGTCCTCACTAGTGTTGCATGCTGTCTTGGCTATACTGATGATTCAGATAGAGACAATTTACTCCTGAAAAGACTCAGGTTAGTGGAGAAGGATGTACAAATCATTGTAGAATGATAGAACAAATTTAATTCAGTTGTGTATATGGCAAAAGCACAATTGCCAGAAATGATAACTCTGACTATTGTGAGGTCAGGAAGACCTTTATCAAAAAATGGTAATCGTTAGGTCCTGGAGTATAAATATTTAACAAGTAAGTATCTTTGTTCCAAGGCTGTCTGAACAGTCTCCACATTAAAATAATGCACTGATTTCTTTTTTTTGCAGAGACTTATTCTCTAACCTGGTTAAAATTCCTCTCCATTGAATAGATTTTTTTGTTGTTGCTATTTCTTCTTGAGTCTCTGGTGCAGGTTTTTTTACATATATTGTTGGTTATTAAGAAACACGTAACATGTTTCCTTATAGTAACCATGTTAAAAGAAGAGACGAATGTAGCTTTGTTGTATAGTTGCATAAATAAATAAAAAAAATAAAGTCAGGGAAAATTGTATCAATTAAGCAGAAATGAGAATACCCATCACAACGCTTTAATTTATCATGGTGTAGGTAAAGAATAAGAACATGTGACAAGAAGGAACAGAACAAAATATATACATGAAAATAGAGACAAATACGTGACCTTAAACTAATGGAAATAAGAGGAGTGAAAGAGGGTACAAATTAAAATTTATAATCACTCCAAAAACATATGAGACATAAATGTCCTAAATTAGTTGAAACAGGAGTCCAAGGTCTTTATCCCTGTTACCAGCAGCCCTTGGCATCACTTTCAGTTGCTAATCCAGTAAGAGGAAAAGCAAGGGTCTTGTAGGCCTGGTGACTCTTGAGAACTTGAATATCGTTTTCTTAATGCTAGATACAAGAAACATACATAGCCCATCAACCATATCTTTATTTTGATAACATTGTGGTCACTCAATTTTAGTAGCAGCAATCTGACACCAATCTTCTCCTATTTCTTCAGCTGACTTCAACCCAATCCAAATTAAACTTTATCACCCACACAGTACGTATTGCACGTGGGAGACCATCAGCAGTTCCTGCCAAGAGAACCAGTGACTTGGGCAGAGTGGTGGCAGTATTGAATAGCAGTGTGCGGTCCAAGTCAGCTGGGTTGAAATTAAGCTCTATGCCCTTCCTAATTATTAGAAAATGTCCCAGTCAGAGGACTTAGATGGCAGAGACTACAAGAAGCTTGCAGAGAACCCCCAAATGCAGCAAATAAGTTGGAAAGATTTGATATCGGTCAATGCATTCAGTATTCCAAGTAGCATATTTAGATAATCACATCTTCTTTTACAAGGAAAGGAAAACAAGAGAGCATAAGAAACTAAGTGGGAACATCTAGGACTCAAGGTCTGTCTTTACCAGGTGGATGACTTTGGGAAATCATTTAAACTTTCAGAAGAGCTGGTTTTGCATCCTATTAATATAGCACATCCTACGTGTTGGGAGTTTTGCTTATAATACTCAACTTTGATCATGTAGAATGTCTCCTTGTTCCTTCATTGGCACAGTCATCTATAAACTCATTTCCAAGTCTTTAAATGAATTGGGAGACTTCATGTTTGTTTAGTAGTTGAGAGCACTGTTAAAACACCTTTAATCAATGTCTAGACTTTGATTCCTATCTAAATTACATTTGAAAATATTGTTTATTGGGGACTGTCAGATTTCTTGGAAATAATTTCTGGGAAGGCTCATGAAAATTAGTCTGCATTAAGATCATCTGGGAAAAGAATGCGTCTATGGAGACAACATTGACCACTAGCAAAATTATTCTACTTAGGTTGAAATCCATCTAATGAAATCTTTAAAAATTTGCAGGCTTGAAAATGTCTTTGTCCTCTCTCCCAAAGAGAAAATAATAGGGACATTCTGTGATGCAGGTTTGTGGGTAACAAATATAAAAGCAGATTTTATACCTTTGACATCGAAAAGTCTATTGTTGAGACTAGAGGTTTCCTCTTTTGACTGGTGTCACCAATGGGGAATGAGAAAGGAAATGAAAGCCTTGTCTTTATTTGTCAGTGGCTGATGGGTGCAAGGAGATCGCTAATTGAGCAGGGAAGATGTGTACACAGGTACTGAGGCCAAGCCAGTCCAAACTAGCCCTTGAGGCCCCAGGGTATTTCTACACTCCTGTATAGCAGTTTATCTCAGCCCAGTGAAAGTCTGTTAAGATGATGAATTTGTAAGAGAAAAGCACTTGTTCTTGCTTTTGTTTTCTAGGTATAGTATTCATTACATACATTTTACATCATATGAGCAATTATTAACTACCACCTCCAAAACACTGATTTCACCCTGTGGCAAAGATAAGAGCCTGGTAGGGACAATACTTATTTGTATTAGGTGCCTTTTAAAAAGTTTGCAATATATGGGACCAGCAGTTAGTGTAATGGCTATGTTGCTGGACTCCCATGTAGTCAACAGCGGTTCAAGTCCTGGACCTGGTGGCTTAATTTCACAGAGGGCACGTGTGCGTGCGTGCCCAAGATCCCAAGAGGAGAATGGAGGAGAAGGAATTGCAGTGTGGCCATCCCCCTGGGGGGTGATTTCTCACTTTCTGTCTCTCTGTTTCTCTCTGTCTTTCTGGCAAGTGTACGTGCCCTGTAACAAAAACCTCTCCAAAAAAAGAAAAAAAAAAGTTTGCAATATATATTTCTTTCAAGAAGTGTTCAACATACTGCATTTAACATTTCCAAGGTATAAATTATCTTAAAGAGCAAAGAACAAAACTGGTTATATTCATGACTGTTGTTTGATTCAGATGCCTGTGGAGGTGCGTGCCTCAGCTCAAGGGTTCATTCTTTTAAGTGCTCATAAATCTTTCAAAGTTGCTATATAAGACTAAATATCTAATAATAATCCAAGGTTAAAAATAATTTTCTTTGATTGTGAGACCAGAGAAAAGAATCATTCTGGTCAAATGGCAGCTTTGTTCTTACATTAAATCAAAACGAATCCAAGTTCTGAGCCCTGGGTCTAGTAGAGCTGTGGTCGAAATAAACGTTCAATCACAGTAGCTGCACTCACTAAAACAGAGTCAGGGCCTGGGAAGACCATGGTCTGTGTTGTCAACGAGTTATCTTGATTTTAGACTTGTGACTACTTGAAAACTCTTGCTTTTTCTGTTTTGATTGTTGCAGTGTGATGGAACAGATCTTACCCCAAAGATTCAGGAACTGAAATTCCAGTGTATAGTGTTTTTAAATATTCCCAGGTAAGCTTTGCTGGTGTAGTTTCCTTGGCTTGATGAAAACCTAGACTTGAGGTCATCTGTTCTCATAGCAGAGAAATTTCAGGTATTAAATATAAAAATAAGTTATCTTAATGGCTTATTAAAGGATTCTAGGTCTTTGGGACCAGCATTTGATGTAATGGCTATGTCTCTGGACTCCCATGTAGTTGACCAGAGTTCGGGTTCCAGACCTGGTGGTTTGAACTTGGGCCAGGTGCGTGTGCATGTGTGCCCAAGATTCAGAGAAGGGATTGTGGCGTGGGCATCCACCCGAAGGGTGATTTCTAGCTTTCTGTCTCTCTGTCTCTGTCTTTCTGGTGGGTACATGCGCCCTATTAGCGTAAACCTCTCCAAAACAAACAAACAAGCAAGCAAACAAACAAACAAATGGTTTCTAGGTCTGATAGTTTTCTTTTTTCTTCTTAAATATTCTCTGTCTTAGGTGCTTTTGTGTGGGATATGGTATACATGCTCTACACTTACCCAATCCTTAAGAAACCCAGGCACCCCTCTTCATTAGAACTTTTTAATTTAATTCTCAGTTACTCCCTTTGCTTTTAAAAATGATAGATTAGAGTAAATCCCTGTTCTCAGTTTCCCAAAAGCTCTTAGGAAACCATCCAACCTGATCTGAGCATGGAATTCATCCCAAACTCTTGCCAGATGATTGCTTTAAAAAATAGGATCAATTAGAGTCGTATTTTCTAGCCAGGTTGTTAACTCTCTCTGGTGCTATTACATACCTCAGGAGAAAGGGATATTTAAGATTTAGCTAGTCTCCAAATAAGCACATTATCTCCGTGGAATAAAATTAGATTCTCAGCTCTCGAGCCAAGATTTTAGAAGGGGTAGATCTATAACCCTTTTGTATTTGTCTACTAAACAACTCAGACACCGAATTTGCAAGTAAGTTCTATTTAGATGGAATGTAACTAAAATGAGATTAGTGTATAAATCTATGATTAGGAAGCATATCATAGTCTTCTGATTATTTTTGCCAATGCTCAGGATCGTCAGATGTAATCTTATTCCAGAAGTATTTTTAGCTTAAAGCAGAAGGGCTAGAATCTCAGAAAGTATTGTTTATTGCCTTTTATTATTTTTTTCTCTTTTTCTTCCTCTTTTTTATTTCTTGTCCCTTGCTGTGCCCCCACTTTTGTTTCTTCTACCTCTACTTTTCTGATTTCCTTTATTTTACCTTCCTTTTCTGATCTCTTACCTGCCATCTTTTCTTCACCATTTTCTTTTTCATTAGTAACCTTTCTCTTCTCCCATGTGTGCTTATTATCTTCATTACACATATAATGGCATGTGCTATCCATTTGCATTCTCTTTCTCTTTTCTACTGGTGTAGTATGTCTTCCTCCAAGACCAAATTCTGAAATCACCTGTAGCTATTTGGGATGTATCATAGAAAATAAGTCATATGGCGACCAGCAGTTAGCATCATGGATATGTCGCTGGACTCCCACGTAGTCGACCACGGTTCACGTCCAGGACCCGGTGGCTTAAAACTCATGCCGGGCACATGTGCGTGCGTGCCCGAGATCCCGAGAGGAGAAAGGATTGCGGCGTGGCCATCCCCCCTGGGGGGTGATTTCTTGCTTTCTGTCTCTATGTCTGTCTCTGTCTGTCTGGTGAGCGCACGCGCCCTATAGTGAAAACCTCTCCAAAAAAATAAAAATAAAAAATAAAATAAGTCATATGAATCAGAGAGCAAAGAATGTTAGTAAGTAAGGAACCAGGAGAACGTTGGATACTATAGGATGCTTGTTATAAAAACTGTGGCCCATTTTCACAGGTTGCTATCTTGAAAATAAGTTCATTTTGTTTTCTATGCGAAGATGTGTGCCAAGAACAGAAAACTGTTCTCAGGTCAGATACACATTGAGTCTAACTGTAAATTAATCTTGAATGATAATCATGAGAAGAATAGAATTTAACTCCCTTTCACCTTATCCTTACAGATATTGTGCTGGTACCATGCCCTGGGGAAACCCAGGGGACCACCATGACTTTGAGCCTCAGCGTCATGATGATGGCTATATCGAGGTCATTGGCTTCACCATGGCATCCTTGGTGAGCAATACGACTATCCTCCTGAAATGAAATGAGTTTATTTGCTCTGTAAGACTTTGGTCTCATTTTCTTTCCTGCTTTATCAATTTATAAACTTGGTGTAGTACAGAATCGTTTAGGAAAAACAACGAAAAGTCATTTTTTTCATGTGACTAAGAAAGTTAATGAACATTTTGTTTGAACTTTGAAAATAAATGAGTATCATTGGTTAATTTTCCTATTTAACTTTTGAATAGAAAGTGTTCATGCTAATTTAAAAAGCCTCACACCACAGAAATGTACCAGTATTGGTGCAGAAACTACAGCACCTGATACATTTTTATTTTGATTCACTGGGGACTGGAGTGTTTAGGTGAAAAGGAAACTATTTACATTCAATTCAGATCCATGATTGCAAAATGTCTGACTATATAAAAACATTGTTATTGTGATTTTAGTGAATATTCAGTTGCTACAGTTCTGAGATACCTTTTATTTTAATTTTGTTTGCTTACACTAAAAAGTAAATTTATAGTGTAAGTATATTTCAAGCAGGTTTTAGCTATGTATTCCAACGTATGAAATGATGAGGGGACCAATTAAAAAGTACGTTTATTTTTTTATCTTGTGTCAATTAGGCCACCCTGTCTGTAAAGAAAAATCAAAATAAAGCTTCTCTGCGTTACTTTTGGTTAGCACTACACCTTAGGAGTAAAAGCAAAAAGGTTCTATTTTATGTTCTAAACAAACTAAGACAGGTCTCTTGTTTTCTTGTGAATTCCAAATGACTCCTTCTCAATCACTTTGAATTAGTGAAATTTAGCATCATAATTGTTTACAATTATGGCAAGAGTTCCCATATCCTGAATTGGTAATTTCCTTCTTAGCTTTGCCATCTCTAGAATAAAACAGTTGTTACTGGGTAGAAGATTGGGATGAGATTGACCTACTTCTATTTATCTACTTACATGCTGTGGTTTTCAAGCCACTGGGTCCAGGATTCGAACCATGGTTGACCATGTGGGAATCCAGAACCTTAACCACGACACCACCTGCTGGCCCTTGAGATTGTCTTACTTTTCAGGGTTGTAGCTCATATACAGCTATTTATCTTCAATTTGTTTTAATGCTGATGGCAAGCAAAATCACAGCTAGAAGTAAATAGGTTTAAATTTAGAAAGGAACATAGGGAAATAACAAAGTAATGCTAGTATATGATGGGGGGAAGAACTATGTGTTTACCCATTCTGTACTCACTAATTTAGTGTGTATTTATTGAATGGTTACTGAGTACCAGGGCTTCCTGTCCCGATTGTGTAGCAGAAGTCTCTCAGAGATTTTTTGAGAGATAATGATCACTTATCTAGCTCAAGGGAATATTAGATACTTCTCCATTGCTCTTAGGATAAAAATCTAAATTCTTACTTGGCCTATAAAGTTAGTTTTGTTTCCCCAGCCTTTCCTACTTCCACCTTTGCCTTCCAGCTCAAGCTGCCTCTAAGTCAAGCATAGCTTAGACATCCTTGCTCTAAGCCCTTGCATCTGCTCTTTCTCTAAGATATTCTTTAACTCTCATAATCTGTGGAACTGTCCATACCTCTGTTAGGTTTTTTTTTTTTAGTCTTTCTTTTCTTTTCTTTTTTTAAAAATCATTAGAAGGTCTTGTGCTCACCAGAGAGAAAGCACCCCTCAATGGGACATGGTCATACTATAATCGCCTTTTCTCCATTTCTTCTTCCTTTCAGGAATTTGGACATGTACACACATGTGGTGGCTGTTTTTCAAATCAGCTGGAGACAGGATTAGGACCATGGTCAGCACTGTGTACTGTTCTTAACCACTGTGCTACGAGACTGGCTCATGTTTGAGTGGTTTCTGTTTATAATAATCTATATAGTGTCCAAACAGGAAAGAGATGGTAGATTGTAACTGTCACTAGAGGAGAGGTTAATGCAGACATTCTCTATAAATAATTCACTAAATTTATGAGAAACCACAATTCCTGAGCTGAAGATGCAAAAGTGAAAAACAAACCAAGAAAAAACCCAGCCACTTGCACCAGAATGAACTTCAGAAAGGACCATCTGATAGAGTGATATTTGCAGCCAATCTGTGCTAACCTGGCAGGGAGAGAGTGAGGGACAAAGTCCAGTGACTTTATTCTCCTTGCTTGCAGATCCTCTACTGTAGCTCCCTCTAGAGAATTCTAACCAGAAGCCAGAGGACAAGGGAGTCACTAATACCATCCAAATGGGTCAGCCCAACCAGGCAGAAAGGAGGACAGGGAAGGCTAGAAGGATAGCCAGAAGTAGCAAATGGTGGCCATCCATCACTCTAGTGTGTAGCTGGTACACAGCAGGGAGCCTATACAGGCAGTTGGCAAAGGGAAAATGGGACTGGCTGGATGCATTTCTCCAGGAGAAGGAGAATGTGAGACTTGGCATTCAGGAAAAAGGAAAATTTATAAACACTTAGAAGCATTAGCTATCATAGTCCTCTGGGGGAACTCTTAAATAGCTTTATGTTGTTTAAACACAGGTAAAAAGTGAGAGTGAGATCAGTCTGAAATGTAGTGGTTAAGGCAGCTGAATCTCACATAACTGATTCCTGGACCTGGTGGCATGAAAAACATGCTGGATACATGTGCATGCATACTGAAATCTTGAAAAAGAAGAAATGGAAGAGAAGGAATTGTGGTGTAGCTGTCCCCCATGGAATGCTTTCTAACTTTCCCTCACTCTCTCTCTGTCTCTGTATGATAAGCACATACATCTCAAGGCAGAGAGAGAGAGAGAGAGAGAGAGAGAGAGAGAGAGAGAGAGAGAGAGAAAGTGGTAGCAGATGGTGCTGAGGTATGTATCTGCCAGATTATAATGTACTATGGAATTTATCTAGGAGTTTTTATTTTATTCAAGGGTACTGGGGAGCTAATAAAATACATTTTTCAAAAACAGATATTTATTATAGGAAAATTTCAATATAAATAGATTGGATGGTGTAACAAAACTCAGCTTTTCTTTTTTTATATTTTTTATTTCAATTTCTTTTATACATTCAATCACATATGTCACTTAGCTTGCAAAGTAAATGTTCCAGTATGTATATATTTCTCCCCAATCCAGTTGAGAATACTATACACATTATCTTCAACAGATAATAACCCATTTCTTTGTCCCATAAATGCCTCGCCTCTGTATTTTTCTCTTTAATGTCCTTCCTCAGACTCTCCTCCTTCATTCACCCTCCTCCCACACTGTGTCTGGTATTCATAACCATTTTCTATGTTTCTATATCCTGTAGTAATTTAGTTTTGGCTACAGAGTGCAGACACTCGGTATATATTAAGTGAAGACATACAATGTCTCTCCTTCATAGCCTGGCTTGCTTCACTCAGCAGTAAATCTTCCACATTCATCTATTTTCTGTCACAAGTCAGGGTCTTGTTGTTTTTTATGACTAAGTAGTATTCCATAGAGTATATGTGTCACACTTTTTCAATCCATTCATCTGTTCGTGGGCATTTGGGTTGGTTCCATGTCTTAGCAATTGTGAATAATGCCACAATAAACATCAATGTGCAAGTACTTTTCCGACTAAGGATTCTCTGTCCTTTGGGTACATACCAAGGAGTGGGATTGCTGGATCTATTTGTAGATCTTTGAGGAATCTCCGTATCATTCTCCATAGTGGCTGGACCAATTTATATTCCCACCAGCAGTGTAGACGAGTTCCCCTTTCACTACACCACAGCCAGCTCTTAACATTTTTTTTTTTTTTAAATCTTAGTCATTCTGATTGGGGTTAGGTGGTATCTCATTGTGTTTTTGATCTGCATCTCCCTTATAATGAGGGATATTGAGCACTTTTCCATATGTCTTTTGGCTATTCATATGTCTTCCTTAGAGAGTGCTTTTTTTCAACTTATTCTCCCATCTTTTAATAGGGTTGATCATCTTTTTTTCAGGGACAGCTGCTTGAGTTCCCTTTGTATTCTGGTTATCAGTCCCTTATCTGATAATATAGTTTACAAAAATATTTTCCCATTCTGAGCGCTATAGATTCACACTGATTACTATATCACTCAGCTTTCAAATTTTCATCTCATAAATTGGCTTATATCTGTTCCCACGTACAACCTCTTCCTTTATATTGTTTTAGAGCAAATCTCAGATTTTATATTATTTTATTTGTAAATACTTCTGAATGTGTTCATAAATGATAGATTTTATTTTTTTTTTTGGAGAGGTTTTCGCTATAGGGCACGTGCGCTTGCCAGACAGACAGAGAGAGACATAGAGACAGAAAGCAAGAAATAACCCCCCAGGGGGGATGGTCATGCCACAATCCCTTCTCCTCCATTCTCCTCTCGGGATCTTGGGCACGCACACACACGTGCCCGGCGTGAGTTTAAGTCACCGGGTCCCGGACGTGAACCGCGATCCACGGTCAACTACGTGGGAGTCCAGCGACATAGCCATTATGCTAACTGCTGGTTCCCGATGATAGACTTTTTTTTATAATCACAATCACAATAATGTTATCTTATGTAGTAAAATTCAAACAATAGTGCCTGAATATCAGTAAATATCTACTCAGAACTCTAATTTCCAGTTGTCTTACACATGCTTTTTTTATTTTTAATGCTGTTAGCTTGACTCAGAGTCCAGATAAAGTTCACACATTGTGATTGACTGATAGGACTCATTTTTATTTCTTAATTGCCAGAGGTCATGAATACTTGCCAGAGAGAGAAAGAGAGAGAGAGTGAGAGAGAGAGAGAGAGAGAGAGAAGGAAAGAAATGGTCATGCTGCAGTCCCTTCTCCATTTCTCCATTTTGTCGGGATTTTAGGCATGCATGAACACCTGCCAGTGTGGTTTTTTTGAGCCACCGAACTGAGATTTGAATCACTGTCAGCCTTGTGGGATCCCACTCCCTTAACCATTAGGCTATGAGCCTGACCTGGTTGATGGGACTCTTAAGTCTCTATTACTTCTCTTCCAACTTCTTTTTTTCATTCATTTGTTCATTTATTTATATTGACATAGTAATTGTGCATATTCATGGGGTACAATGTGATTTTTCAGTATAATGATAAATCAGGGTAATTAGCACATCATCTCAACTAGTTGTCATTATTTTGTGATGGAAACACTCAAAAAATTCTTTTTTAAGATTAAGTGATTGGCTATTATTAATAATGCTACCCCATTCATTTATTGAAGAAACCAGGCCATTTATTCCATGAAGTTTCCTAGTCGCAATTTCACAGGTAGCTAAAAACTAGTGAAGGTTTTATTTGGTTTATTGGGATTATGATTCTGGTGCCTAGAAAGTTCAAATAGATGAGATTGCCATCACTACATGGCTTACAGAATCAGAGGATAGTGGGTGCATACAGAGAGAGAGAGAGAAAGAGAAAGAGAGCGAGAGCTAATGGCAGCTGTGTTCCTCTTATAATAACCTGCTCTCTTAAGAACTAATCTCTCTTTTTTTTTTTTTGTTTTTAGAAGTTTTTGCTATAGGGCATTTGCGCTCGCCAGACAGGCAGAGAGAGACAGTGAGACAGAAAGCGAGAAATCACCCGCTGAGGGGATGGCCGCGCCGCAATCCCTTCTCCTCCATTCTCCTCTCGGGATCTTGATCACGCATGCACACGTGCCTGGTGTGAGTTTAAGCCACCAAGTCCGAGACTGGAACCACCATCGAGTACATGGAAGTCCAACAGTATAGCCATTAAGCCAACTGCTGATCCCTAGAACTAATCTCTTTTAAGAGAGCTGGAATTCAGTCTCTGGAGACAGCATTAATCCATTCATGAGGGCAACACTTCCATAATCCAATCACCACCTATTGATTCTTATCTCTTAAAGGTTTCACTAACTCCCAATGCCATTACAATGGGGAACAATTCCCAAACACAGTCCTTTGTTGGACAAACCATTATTCTGATCACAGCAGACATGATGCTGGATAAAGCAGTTAAGAAATGAACCAAAAGAAATACCCTGTTGGGGGGGCTCACAACTTAGTGTTGTAAGAAGAGAAAAACAAGTAAACAAGCTGTTAGTCTTGCCAGATAAAAAATTCTAGAAGAAAGGCACATATGAGAATAGAAAGGAAAACTAAAAGTAGAACAGTGTCTGCGAAATGGGGATATCAGGGAAGATTTCACAAAGAAAGAAGGTGCCTCTAGGAGTGAAGTTGTCTACAGCCATCCTCACCAGAGGAGTCAACCTAAGAGAACACCACATCCTTGGAGAGCGACTAGTGGTGCCTCAGAGTGATGACACATGCAGTGAATAAAGACAGGGCATGGATAAAGGGCAGAAATGGAGCTCTTTAAACTTGATGGGGAGGTTAAGGGAGATGGGGTGAGAGAGGATCAGCTTGGTGCTTTAGCAAGATTACCCAGCTGTCAGCAGAAAGATTACCAGAAGCTCTATTGTTGGAGCAGACAGGTCAGCATGCAGATACCAGGGTCCAGATGAAGAATTGAGCAGACCTGGAAACCTTAAATAAGACAGTGGCAGTGGAAATAGGAGGGGCTAGAGAATTTAAGAGAGTTATTTGGACAATGACTTATTACAAAGGGGAGAACAGGAGAGGGGGAAATAAATCCTAAGAGGCCAGCAAAGGCATCGAGGTAAAGGATGAATGCATTAAATGAGATAGAAAGTATAAATGAAAGAGAATTTTGTGAAAGAAATGAACTTTATGTACTTTAAATTCAAAATTTCTTCAAGACATCTAGGAAATAAATGTTTAGAGCTCTCTCTAGGTTAGAGCGACTATTTGGGGAATGGAATGTCTGTCAAATCTTCTCTTTCCCATCCTAATTATTAGTAGAAAAAAAATAAAAAATAGTAGATGGGAGTTGGTGAAAGAGAAATGGAATACTAAAATTATGTCAATGATCTTTTTACATGATATGAATAATGTAATAGATACTCAGTAGCTAGCAACAAACTTATGATTGAATCTCAGATTCTACTGACTTTAAATTGCTTTCAGAATAGAAAATCTTATCTCAGAAAAGCAGAGTTAAATGAAGTTTAACCTGTATAGTTTTAAACCTTCCATGTTTTAAAAATAATACTGGCATTTATTTCTTTATTTCCATATACATCTTATCTTACTACTCATATGGCAGTATAGAATTACATATGTTATATATTTATTCAGAATGAATGGGTCCTATTTTCAGTCCTTCAATTTCACATTTCTTGAAACTATTATATTTATTATATTTCCAAGAAGTTAAATTATTGAAAAGCTAACACATCTGTTTAGGATGATTATGTAAACACAAGAGTGTAGTAATTTGGGTGTGTGTGTATATATTTTTGCATAAAATAACTGCTGTATAATTTAAAACTGTAACTAGGAGGTCAAGCTTTTTTAGAAACAAATTATTTTTCTTAGAAATTGTTATGTCTAAAGCATAATAATTAAAGGCTATAAACTTTTAAGATCATGGAATAAACTAAAATATATTTGTATAATGATTATAATTTAAATACAAATCAAAGAACAGAAAATTCAGAGTGGCATTATAGACTTTTAAATAGAATTACTGGAATGAGGGTATCAGTAAATATCTACTCAGAACTCTAATTTCCAGTTGTCTTACACATGCTTTTTTTATTTTTAATGCTCTGTTAGCTTGACTCAGAGTCCAGATAAAGTTCACACATTGTGATTGACTGATAGGACTCATTTTTATTTCTTAATTGCCAGAGGTCATGAATACTTGCCAGAGAGAGAAAGAGAGAGAGAGTGTGAGAGAGAGAGAGAGAGAGAGAGAGAGAGAGAGAGAGAGAAGGAAAGAAATGGTCATGCTGCAGTCCCTTCTCCATTTCTCCATTTTGTCGGGATTTTAGGCATGCATGAACACCTGCCAGTGTGGTTTTTTTGAGCCACCGAACTGAGATTTGAATCACTGTCAGCCTTGTGGGATCCCACTCCCTTAACCATTAGGCTATGAGCCTGACCTGGTTGATGGGACTCTTAAGTCTCTATTACTTCTCTTCCAACTTCTTTTTTTCATTCATTTGTTCATTTATTTATATTGACATAGTAATTGTGCATATTCATGGGGTACAATGTGATTTTTCAGTATAATGATAAATCAGGGTAATTAGCACATCATCTCAACTAGTTGTCATTATTTTGTGATGGAAACACTCAAAAAATTCTTTTTTAAGATTAAGTGATTGGCTATTATTAATAATGCTACCCCATTCATTTATTGAAGAAACCAGGCCATTTATTCCATGAAGTTTCCTAGTCGCAATTTCACAGGTAGCTAAAAACTAGTGAAGGTTTTATTTGGTTTATTGGGATTATGATTCTGGTGCCTAGAAAGTTCAAATAGATGAGATTGCCATCACTACATGGCTTACAGAATCAGAGGATAGTGGGTGCATACAGAGAGAGAGAGAGAAAGAGAAAGAGAGCGAGAGCTAATGGCAGCTGTGTTCCTCTTATAATAACCTGCTCTCTTAAGAACTAATCTCTCTTTTTTTTTTTTTGTTTTTAGAAGTTTTTGCTATAGGGCATTTGCGCTCGCCAGACAGGCAGAGAGAGACAGTGAGACAGAAAGCGAGAAATCACCCGCTGAGGGGATGGCCGCGCCGCAATCCCTTCTCCTCCATTCTCCTCTCGGGATCTTGATCACGCATGCACACGTGCCTGGTGTGAGTTTAAGCCACCAAGTCCGAGACTGGAACCACCATCGAGTACATGGAAGTCCAACAGTATAGCCATTAAGCCAACTGCTGATCCCTAGAACTAATCTCTTTTAAGAGAGCTGGAATTCAGTCTCTGGAGACAGCATTAATCCATTCATGAGGGCAACACTTCCATAATCCAATCACCACCTATTGATTCTTATCTCTTAAAGGTTTCACTAACTCCCAATGCCATTACAATGGGGAACAATTCCCAAACACAGTCCTTTGTTGGACAAACCATTATTCTGATCACAGCAGACATGATGCTGGATAAAGCAGTTAAGAAATGAACCAAAAGAAATACCCTATTGGAGGGGCTCACAACTTAGTGTTGTAAGAAGAGAAAAACAAGTAAACAAGCTGTTAGTCTTGCCAGATAAAAAATTCTAGAAGAAAGGCACATATGAGAATAGAAAGGAAAACTAAAAGTAGAACAGTGTCTGCGAAATGGGGATATCAGGGAAGATTTCACAAAGAAAGAAGGTGCCTCTAGGAGTGAAGTTGTCTACAGCCATCCTCACCAGAGGAGTCAACCTAAGAGAACACCACATCCTTGGAGAGCGACTAGTGGTGCCTCAGAGTGATGACACATGCAGTGAATAAAGACAGGGCATGGATAAAGGGCAGAAATGGAGCTCTTTAAACTTGATGGGGAGGTTAAGGGAGATGGGGTGAGAGAGGATCAGCTTGGTGCTTTAGCAAGATTACCCAGCTGTCAGCAGAAAGATTACCAGAAGCTCTATTGTTGGAGCAGACAGGTCAGCATGCAGATACCAGGGTCCAGATGAAGAATTGAGCAGACCTGGAAACCTTAAATAAGACAGTGGCAGTGGAAATAGGAGGGGCTAGAGAATTTAAGAGAGTTATTTGGACAATGACTTATTACAAAGGGGAGAACAGGAGAGGGGGAAATAAATCCTAAGAGGCCAGCAAAGGCATCGAGGTAAAGGATGAATGCATTAAATGAGATAGAAAGTATAAATGAAAGAGAATTTTGTGAAAGAAATGAACTTTATGTACTTTAAATTCAAAATTTCTTCAAGACATCTAGGAAATAAATGTTTAGAGCTCTCTCTAGGTTAGAGCGACTATTTGGGGAATGAGATGTCTGTCAAATCTTCTCTTTCCCATCCTAATTATTAGTAGAAAAAAAATAAAAAATAGTAGATGGGAGTTGGTGAAAGAGAAATGGAATACTAAAATTATGTCAATGATCTTTTCTCTTTACATGATATGAATAATGTAATAGATACTCAGTAGCTAGCAACAAACTTATGATTGAATCTCAGATTCTACTGACTTTAAATTGCTTTCAGAATAGAAAATCTTATCTCAGAAAAGCAGAGTTAAATGAAGTTTAACCTGTATAGTTTTAAACCTTCCATGTTTTAAAAATAATACTGGCATTTATTTCTTTATTTCCATATACATCTTATCTTACTACTCATATGGCAGTATAGAATTACATATGTTATATATTTATTCAGAATGAATGGGTCCTATTTTCAGTCCTTCAATTTCACATTTCTTGAAACTATTATATTTATTATATTTCCAAGAAGTTAAATTATTGAAAAGCTAACACATCTGTTTAGGATGATTATGTAAACACAAGAGTGTAGTAATTTGGGTGTGTGTGTATATATTTTTGCATAAAATAACTGCTGTATAATTTAAAACTGTAACTAGGAGGTCAAGCTTTTTTAGAAACAAATTATTTTTCTTAGAAATTGTTATGTCTAAAGCATAATAATTAAAGGCTATAAACTTTTAAGATCATGGAATAAACTAAAATATATTTGTATAATGATTATAATTTAAATACAAATCAAAGAACAGAAAATTCAGAGTGGCATTATAGACTTTTAAATAGAAATACTGGAATGAGGGAAAAAAAGACTTTCTTTTAGACTCTTTATCTTGTAATTGCAAATTTTAAAGCAAAAGTCTTCATGTTATTGGTTGAAATGCATTTTTACTAATTAAGATTATTCTTCAATGGGTGCTGGGCAACCTGATTATGTTTTTGGATTTTTACAGAGACCATAATCCGACATTATAATTTGTATTTATTTCTGCTGCAATTTTCTGCTGTTATAGTTGTGACGGTCCTTTCATGTTGAGTCTGTTTCAAATTAATTTAAAACTTCTCAAGAAAGTTCAAAGCACTATTGAGATAGAGAAATTAAAGCCTAATTTACCATTTGAAATGAAGTCCAAAGGTTTTAGTCTCATCAACTTTAAAGCAAGTACATACTGCTCTCTCTTTATTAATTGAAATTAAAGTGTGTATGCTCTTTTATATTTATGAATTAGGAAAGCAAAAGGTTTTTCAATGAGAATAAATTACGTGGAGGAATTCCTAGGGTTGAAATTTTATACTTAACATACAATATCTTTTATTCTATTTAGAGAAAAGTAATATTAACTGTTTGCTTACTTTGATAATACATATAGGCATGAAATGTGTGTAAACATCATGTGGCTTATAAATATTTACATATCAATGCGTTTCCTGAATGCTTTATTGTTTATGTCTTAAACATGAAATGATATTATTGTAAATACATTCCATACTGCAAAGAGCCACCCATCCTTTCCTTGTATAAATATATCCCAGTTGCTGGAACCAGCAGTTAGCGTAATGGCTATGTTGCTGGACTCCCACGTAGTCGACTGCGGTTTGCGTCCTGGACCCGGTGATTTAAAACTCATGCCGGGCGCGTGTGTGTGCGTGCCCAAGATCCCGAGAGGAGAATGGAGGAGAAGGGGAGAAGGGATTGCGGCGTGACCATTCCCCCTGGGGGGTGATTTCTCGCTTTCTGTCTCTATGTCTCTCTCTGTCTGTCTGGCGAGCGCATGCGCCCTATAGCGAAAAACCTCTCCAAAAGCAAAACAAAACAAAACAAAAAATCCCAGTTGCTATAATAATTTTTCCTTTATAAAAAAGTTTCCTTTATGAGACTTCCAGGTATCCAGTGTTTGGCATTATAAACAATCAAGTAATTAATATAATTGCTTATGAACCTCCATTCACATTTCAAAGTGTTTTCTCATGATAAATCCCCAGGAAAGAAATGACTAATTCAATGATGTAAATATTTAAAGACTCTGAGTAAGAATTATAAAATTGGTTTATAGAAATTTTATTCTGTTTGATTGCCCAACAGTAATATATAGAGTGTTTTAAATTTAATATATAGTATAATTTAAGTTTAAATTTAATTCTCCATGGGTATTGAATATTTCTCAATAAATCGAGACATAAGTGCTCAGTATCATGCGTATTGATGAACAGAATGAGGGGAGAGAGTAAAATTCTGTCCCTAGAAGGATATAAAGGAATTATGTATATTTTATACAGATAAAATTCTGGAACAGACAATTATGTTCCACAAAACAACACAAAAATGACAGTAAAGACAAGTTGATATTTATCATTACCTTTTATTTTTTCTTTTAAAAAAGTATCTTAGTTTTTTTTGCATATTTTAATTGGTTATCTTTTATCATTGAATTACAAGAGTTGTATATTCTGGATACATGTCTTTTGACAGATTTTTATTACAGACCTATTCTCTCAGTTTATGCTCTTCTTTTTGTGTTCTTCATGTTTGTTTTGATCAAAATAAGTTTTAAACATTTTTATCAATTACAACTTTACGAAGGAGGGTTAATTTGTGTTAGTGCTTTGTACTTAAAAAAATCTTTGATTGCTCTAAAAAAGGATGGGAAGATATTCTCTTTCATTTTCTTCTTGAAGACTTATAGTTCTAGCTTTTATGTGTAATTTGTAATTCAGCTCAGCTCAGATTTTTCTTTCTCATGTAAGGCTATCCATTCATTTAAATAATACATTTATCTGGTTTTCTCCTAGCACTGTTGGCTGAAGTAATATTTCTTTTCTGTAGAATTGGCTTGGTGCCTTTGCCTTACAAGTGTGTGGGGGCCAACTTCTGGATTCTATTTCGTTCCATTGATTTGCTTTCCCTTATGCCCATCCCACACTGCCGTGGTTACTAATAACTTCATAGTAGGTCTCCATTCTGGTAGTACAAACCCTTTCACTTCATTTTTCTAATGGTGTTTTGATTATTCTAAGTTTTCTTCATTTGCATATACATTTTAGCATCTGCCAAAGCCTGCAAAAAGCAATACTGTTGAGCAAAAGAGTTTTTTCTGATGTAAATAAAATAAGGATATTTTATAAAGAGATTATCCAAGTGGGTCCAATGGAATCATAAGGATTCTTAGAATGACAAGAAGGAGGTGAGAGAGTCAAAGTCAGAGGAGATGTGAGGATAGAAGACATTATGTCTGGAGATTTCCTTGAGTGTGCCCGGCATGCCTGACCCAGGGCTGGCTGAACGTGGGGGTGGAGTATGGTGTCAAGACCTTGTTGGGCGGTGCCTATCTTTCTTATTTCTCTCTCTCTCTGTCTTTCTTGCTCTTGGAAGAAATAATTTTAAAAAAAGACAAAAAACCTTTTTTTTTTTATTTAGTCTTTTAGTGTTGTAGGCTATCCCTGTTGCTTATTTTCTCTGTCACTGAGGAGTTTAATGTGATCAGACATAAATCTTAAGCCATAGCTGCAGAGCAAAGTGAAGTATAAGGTTTTGGGGTAATGTATCGTTTTTGGATGCACTTAGTTCAGGAAGTATCTTTGATTTGCTCTCAGATCATGTGCCACCAGAGAGAATTTTTTTTTTAAGAGATTTTTGCTATAGGGCACATGTGCTCTCCAGAGAGACAGAGACACAGACAGAAAGTGAGAAATCATTATAAGTCAGAGAGTGTCTATACTTATCATAAATATTCATTCTCTTCTTGGGGTTTTTGGGCACACGTACCCAGTGTGAGTTTCAAGCCGCTGGGGCTGGGACTCAAGCCATGGTCAACTCTGTGGGAGTCCAGTGATGGAACCATTATGCCATCTGCTGATCCTGAGAAAAAATTTTTGAATTTCTTACAAGGTTGACCATGATAGGTTAAATAGATAATTGGTTTTCTGTCATCAATGACTGAGTGTGTAAGTAAATGATTCATTCTAGAAAAATCATTCTAGAAAATTTTTGACTTTATGGTTCTATGAAGTGCCATTTCTTTTTTTTTTTTAAATTCACAATGATTTTGACTTAAAATAACAAGGATTACATTCTGTATTTACTTTCAGTACAGCATTCAACAAATTACACGGAATAATCAACATTTTATTATAAAATAGGCTTTGTATTAGATGACTCTGTCAAACTATAGGCAGGTTCATATGTGTGTATATTATTAAATAAAATTTGTGTGTTCTATGTGTGCTATGCATTATAATTGTGTGTCTTTCATTCCTCCCTGAAAGGATAAATGATACTAAGAACTCTTTCTTTCTTTCCTTCCTCCTTTCTTTCTTCCTTTATTTTTTGACTAAGTCAGTGATGTTGTACTAATGTATTGCTCTTAACAGTAGACTTTAATATTGACTTGAATCTCCATTCTGTAACATTTGCGGTAAACTGAGCTTTTACTGTGTCTCATTTTGATCCTGAAAACTGCTTTGCTTTCCAGAATGTTTCAATTGTATAATTCATATTATTTTTCATTTCATTGATCTTACATAGGTTAGAATAGTTTAAGAAGATTTTAGGTAAAAAGGAAAAACCTGCCAAAATTTGAAAATCAACCAACGACAGACTGTAAGAACTGGAGGGCTGGCTCAAGCCTGTGGTTAAAGTAACTGGATCTCCATGGATGGCTGTGTAGTTTGAGTCCCAGAATTGGTGACTTGAAAAATACACTAGGCGTGTGTGTGTGTGCACACCCAACATCCTGACAGGAGGGAGAAATGGAGCAGAAGGGACTATGGTGTGGCCATGCTCCATGGAGGATGCTTTCTCATTTTCCCTCTCTCTCTGCCTCTCTGTCTCTGGCAAGTACACATTCCCCCTGGCAAAAAAAAAAAAAAACATAAATAAATAAAAAATAAAAAATAAAAAGAAAGTGCGATAAATACAATTTGCAAGTTAGTAAATTGTGCTTTATCTTCTTCATATTATTTTCTACTTACATAGCTTATATAGTGGGACTAAACACAAAAAACTTTTCTACTACATTAGATAATTAAATTTAGATTGAAATATATAAAAGTGAAAAGTGGTAATCAATGTGAATTTATGGTAAAGTTCATCAAAAGCTTGAATATTTGGTTTATTTATATTAATGGCTTGTCTAGGTTTCCTATTATACTGTGGCTTGTCTGTTGGGTCGTCGGGAAAGTCCCGACATATTTTTCTAATTTTTCTATGCAGAAATGCATCATGACTTTCCTGATGACCCAATATGTTATCAAAGGCCCTATGGTCAAATAAAATTATTTATTAATATAAAATAAGATATAGATGTAGGGTGTTATTATTGATATATGCTTATCAAAGGCCCTTTGGTTATATATCATGATGTATTAATATAACATAATATAATTAATATATATATTTCAGTTTCTGGCCTTAAGTGACAAGGACTAAAGCGTCACTTGCCTTTGACTCTTGTTTTCACAGGCTGCCCTGCAAGTTGGAGGCCATGGAGAAAGGCTGCACCAGTGCCGAGAAGTCATGCTTCTAACTTACAAGTCTATCCCCATGCAAGTGGATGGGGAGCCGTGCAGGTTGGCGCCAGCCATGATTAGGATCTCCTTGCGGAATCAGGCTAACATGGTGCAGAAGAGCAAGAGGAGGACATCCATGCCTTTACTCAATGAGTGAGTCTGCTCTGTGGCCACCTTGCTGAACATGGAGACCTGGGAGAGGAGAACGCAGAGCATGTGCATGGTCTGGGACCTCCCTGTGCTGGGAAGAGAAAAGTCCAGGAGCTGTAGCAGTGCCTTGGTTGCGCTCATGGGAACATGTACATTTTTTCTCCTTGTTGATTATACAGTTACCAAGTTACCATGCCCTTCTTTTAGAAATTAGGGGAATTAGGACTGTGTATGAGATAGCTGATTCTTCTTCACTGACTGCTTTGGGATACGCACACACACACACACACACACACACACACACAGACACACACATACTAGTAGAAAATCATTGAGAGTGGTTCTAGGGTCATAATTGGTCTAGGGTCAGATAAATGTATTCTGTTTTGTTTTGGTTTAGGAAGGGGTGTAGTCTCTTTATAAACTAGGTACTTGAAGAGTGTTGGTTTCTCCAATGGCAGGAGCTGGAGGAGCTGGCGGGCACCTGGCCTCTATCCACTTTGCATCCCTTTCTGCCAGTTAGTGAATTGCTTCTGCTCTAATGTTCCCGTTTTGGGGCCCTGGATCCTCTACTGCTTCAACTCAGTCTCACTATTCTGGGGAACATCCTACTGTCCATATTTAACCTAATCTACTATCTCTACCATTAAATACATAGACTCTTCCCTTTCTTGGGAATTTTGATAAACTGATTTGAGGTAAGGTAATAATGAGTGGATACATGGAATGCATGGTAATTTAGCAGTGTGCCTTACTCCAGTTAGTGATTTGAATGTTGTTTGGGGTTGGAGAAGGGGATAGACGAAGGAGAGAATTTGGGGCATCTTTTTGAGTATTTTCTTTATATCATGCTCATATGCTTCAGGTCATTTCAGGGCTTAGCCTTGGGTCATTCTCCATCACAGTGAGGGTCCCTCAAAGGTGCTCCTGTTGGCGGTCTGTGATGCATGATTACTCATTTGTTCTGAATGGCTGGCTTCCTTGTAGTGCCTGTAAAGCAAGGGCATGCTTGGCCGTGTGTTTAATGAGTCAGTAGGACAATCAACAGAAGTGACAATAACCAATGACACAGGGGCCTGAGCTCACTGCCGTATTTTGGTTCATTTCTTCATCTGCAGTGGCACATGTTGAGGAAAGGCTTCACACAGAGCTCTCAAAGCCTTTCAGTGTTTAGCATCTGATTGTGAGTCTGAAGCTGGGATGAGAAATCCTCTTTATCTTCTGCTTTCTACTTTCTCTGAGTCTGGACTTTGGCAATTATTTTCTAGGTACTTATAAGGTGGTGTTATTTACTAATATTTCTTGTTTTGTTTACATTTGCAGCTAGTAAAATCCTAGCTCATTCTCAATGCTTTCTGTCTTCCCTGCCTTTACCTTTTATGAGGTTATATATCTAATTGATAGGTTTATTTATGTGTTTTTTAGATATTTTTTGATATAGGGTACACAGAGAAAGAGAGATAGGAAGTGAGAGATCACCCCATGAGGGTATGGTCATGCTGCAATCCCTTCTCTTCAATTCTCCTCTTGGGATTTTGGGCATGCATGCACATGCGCCTAACATAATTTTCGAGCTTCCAGGTCCAGGACTTGAACCATAGTCAGCCATATTGGAGTCCAGTGCCTTAAACTATGCCACCTGTTGGCCCGAGTTCATATGTTTTAAAAAGTGGGATATCAGCAGTTTTAAATGGCTCACCAAATTTACTCTAGAATTGTTAGAGTTAAGTCATGAACCATCGATGTGAGAGAAATCTATGAACTAGTAAGTGAAAGCTATGTCTGAAATTCAAGCTAATGGCCTGTGTTGTTGGGTCACCTGTAGACAGTTTATTTGAAAGATATAATAAAGTAAACATTTTAAATTGTTTATAGGCAAAGGCCTAATAATCTCATGCCTGGTGCATCTATATTTGTAACTTTATCTGACAAATTGTTTTCAGGTGTTTAGTTTTAGTTTTAAACAGCTCAGCTCTTACCCTTGTGTTGAAAAGATTTGTGTTTATTTGCTCAGTAACCATATCGTTTAGAATTCATTTGGGTTCTCTTCATATACAAAACAAATACTGATGTTTTTGTTTTTGTGCTCATGACACATGTGTCATGTGACATCATTTCTTGGCTGTGTAGGTTTGCAGGAAACAGCATCAACTCAAAAACAGTTTCTCATTTGCCACTAGGAGGCAGTGGTGTCCCCATCACAGCAGCTGCAGGCCATAGAAAAACCTGCAAGGAATGGGAATCATAGCATGCTTTAGCTTTAGAAAGAACATTTACAAACCTTAAAAAATAACAAATATTTTTGTTAATATTCATAAACAATTATAATTCAATACTATTTTTAAAGAAAACCAATACAAAAAGAACGTTCACTCCCCCCCCCAAAAAAAACCCAAACAATTTAACCATGTAATACTTACTAAACCTTAATTTCTCTCACCTTGATCGTATTCACCCTCTGTGATTCCATTGTTTTTCTATTTCAGTAGGAATTTTTGCTTTGAAATCTAACTTCTTCCACTAGATTTCCAAGTGGATTTTCAAGGTTAAGGTCAGCCTTGTTTTTAAGACATTGTTGCAAGTTTTCTTCAACCTTCTGATTCCTCCAAGCTTTCCTTTGGTATGGGCATTGTATGAAGGTCACAGTTTCATCCAAGGATGAAAGGGATACTTGCAAGTCAATTCATTTCTTTATTTCCTGCCTTCCTTTCTTCCTTCCTACTTGTTTCCCCCCTCTCTTTCTTTCTTATATTTTACCAAGACTATTTCATTTATCTGCCTCTTTTCTTCCTCAATATAGAACAAAGAAAATGTTGAAAATGTCTTTAGGCCCAACTCCATGGTGGGTAATGATTCGCTGCTCAGGAGATGCTAGAATCCTACATTTAATCCTGGTTAGAATTTCTGGCTTGGCCAGCCTGGAATATGCTGGGCACATGTGTGAGTGCCCAGGATCCAGTGGGTGGAAGGACTGGAGGAAAGTGGTCATGTGTGACCAGGTCTTGCAGAGGGTAGTCCTCTCACTCTGTCTCTCTTTTACTCTCACATACATCTATGTGAACTCTTTCACAAGTAAAGAAAAATACTTAAAAAAAATTTAGAATCTTAAACACCTGTTGTGTGTATTCCTGATAATAATAAGATAGTTGTTCAAGTCATCTCAAGGAATTAGACTCCTTTCCCACAATACAGGGGTAACTGTATAATCGAGACTTAAGTCTGTAGCTCCCTAGGCAGCTGGTCCATTTCCACTTGAATGTTAGTGTTGCTCATGGGTCTGCCTCTTTTCTGGGAGATTGCATCTCAGATCTGCATTTCCAGCCCAGGCTTTCTTCTAAAAATTGAAGACTCAGACCCAAATAGTTTAGTTGACATCTTGAATTTAGTATCTCAGAGCAACCTCCAACTACGTGCTAAAAACTACACTCATTCCATTGATTCCTCTGTGTCTCCTCATCACCATCCAGTGAGCCCGTTCCATCCACAGCTGTATGAATGGCACTACCATCCACTCATTACCAGGTACTCTGTGGGCGTTTCAGCCATCTCCAGTTTTAAACACCTAATATACTGGCTACCACATTCTTTGATACCTACCTTATATTTATTGGGTTATTAGAAGAGTCATGCATATTTTGGCATAGAAAAACAGAAAAAATACATCATGACTTTTCTGACAACTCAGTATTTCCCAAATCTCTTTCATGCCATCTGGCCTCTCTACTCATAAAACAGGCTTAGTTCAAAGGCCCATGTCTTACCTCAGAGCAGCACTGCTGACGTATACTCATTGTTCCTGTCCCCCCCCCCCCCCCGCCTCTCCATATTTTCTTTTCCAGTACACCGGCTAGAGTGAACTATCAATAAAACTGCGAAGCCTGGGACCAGGCTATGGTGCATGGTGGAATGTGGTGCTTTGCCCTGTAGACCCACAACAAAAAGGTTGCTGGCTTGCATCCGGAGACCTTCCTAGTGTACTAGGCACATGTGTGTCCATGATCCAGGCTGGCTGGGGTTGAGGTGGATTGTGGAGTGAGGACCCCGTAGAGGATACTGTCTCTCTTGTTCATGAAATAAATGAATGAGTAAATAAACTTAAAAAGTAAAGTCTGTATTTATTGGCTTTAGAGACCTTTTTGATTACTTTCTTCATTCTCATCGTCCTGTGCTCCAGGGATCATTGCTATTCCTGGGGCAACAGCCCGTCTCCTGCATCATCGTGTTTTTATACTTGTTCTTACAGTGCCTTCTTCAGCCCTTTTTCATCTGCCAGCTCTCTGACAATTCAAGACTCCACTGAAATGCCTTTTCCTGAGAGTCCTTTTCTGTCTACTCCTACCTGCTAGATGCACCCTCAGTGCTCCTTGAGTTCTCTTGGTTACTTCCATCACACTATTGATTAAAAAGAGTATAATCTACAATTTCTTGTCTCTCTACATTGCTCTATGTGGAGGCCCTAGGATTTTCCCTTAGACTCTCTAGAATCACGTCGTAGTTCCCGAGGCATGATTACATGCTGAATCAGTGACTTACACATGGGTCAGATTTATAATGCTAACTCTGCTACACTTTCCAGAAATTATTGCTAAAATGACATAAATCTAAAAGCTGATCAATATAAAAATAATGTAGAATGTGCTTCAATGACATTGTATTACGTGCAAAAGACGTATTTAATAACTTTAAGACCTGGTTCACTCAGATAGCTGGATAAGTTAAATAGTGAGTGAGCCTTCCTGATGTCATTTAATTTAAGGAAAAAGTAAAAAATAATGTCTTCTAAAAAGAACATTTCTTGGTTTATAATCCCATTTGCTATTGCTATATACAATTAAAAGATGAGACCTTTTTGTGTTCAGTGGTTCCCGTTGGCACAGCGAAATATCTCATTTTACCATGGCACGTGAAGCTGCAGAGTATGAATTCAAGTAAATATCTTACCCCCAAAAAGTAATAGCAGAGTCTATCTAGGTTCAAATTTACATACTAGTAACATGATAGCTAGATAGTTTCTATCTGAAAGGCACCAATGAAGGGATCGGAAACTTAAAATTCCTCAGGTAAACACCTTCACTTTTACACATCCCATTGGCTACCTAGAGAAGTCTTTAGACTTAGTTTATTAATATTTAAGGGACATTGGTAAAGATAACTGTTTTATTCAATGGCAAGATTTATAGTTCACAAACTTTGAATTGGGCCACTTGATGCCATCATCCTGGGCTGCTCAGTATTATTGGTTGTAGCTGGGAGTCCTTTGAGGATGGCATGGCTAGGAAGAGCCTTGAGCAGGCATTCACTCAGGTGACTTCATATGGGAACTGACACACCCAGCAGAGCAGGGAGCAGGGCAACTTTGTCTGTTGCTGTCATGATGAAACTGTTTATTAAGAGGGCAGAGAGAACAGTGATGTTCAATAGAAGTGACAGGACATTTGGGGCTTAGTTTCTTAGTTTTAAAATTGTACATTTTGTCTTTTCTAGTGGCCACTGTAGACTTTCTTCATTATAAAAGAAGGGAGAAAAAAAAGAGAAGCCTGTGGTTTCACTTTACTACCCAGAATATGGGTGGGACTGCAACATCACAGTGATGGGATCAGGCTTTCTTGGTGTTACCTTTGGAATTCTTAAAAATTCTCTATTGTTTGACTGAAGGAAGTTAAAAGTTTTTATTGAGCATTTTTTTCCCCCAAGATGACTGTCTTTTGATGTGAGTATCCAAAGCCTGGGGAATGTGAAGGATGAACTTGACCTTTACTCTCCTCAAAGAGGAGTTTACCTGCCAGTCTGTCAGTCTCTGATGTGTAAGCGTGCGCCTCCTCTCCTTGGGTGTCCTGAGTGACCACAGCAAGGGAGGCCAGGATGATCTCTCCTGCCCTATAACCCGCCTCCTGCACTTGCAGCTCGCCTGTCCCCCCGCCCGCCCCTGGTCTGTGGCCTGCCTGGAACCAGCCCCTTCCATGTGTCCTGTTGGCTTCGTTGCTGTCACCAGCTTTTTGGATTATTTTGTGGCTGGCTTGATTTTCCTTCTCTGTTCATTCCCCGTTTGGTGACGCGCTCATTTAATTTCTGTTTAAATTTGGTGTGTCTCTTTTTCTCTCCCCTGGCTTGTTCATGTCTGTCCACGCTGTCGTGCTGACTGTCTCCGCTGCTCATTCCCTGCTGCCTCTAGTATTCATCAGGTGCAAACTGCGGACCTGCGGCGGGTGTCTGCTCCCCCCGGCTCCTTCGCCATGTGAGTACAGTGATGTTCCGTTTCTACATTTCGTCCCTCGGCCTCATCTCCTCCTCAGTTAGAAGACCTGCGTGCTTTTCCTTCACGGGTCTGCTGTTCAGATAAGGACCACCAGCCACAGTTGCTTTCTCGTTCCCTCTCTTGGTTTGAAAGGAGGCTGTGAACTTCCTTGTGTTCTGTGTCTCTATGCTCCAACAGTTAGCAGTTTGATTTTTTGATTAGATACCGTAGGGCTCAGGTTGCATGGGGTTGTGTACAATTTCATACTAGGCATTGTTTTTTATGCTAAGTTTCTGACACCATTAGGCCTTTCCATTCCCTGTGACCCAGGGACAAGTTTGGGGAAGTGCCTACAGTCCTTGCTTTGTGGGAGAACCCTAAAATGATGTATGTAGTTTGAGTGTATATATGTGTATATTTCTAAGTTGAAGATCCAGAGTTGTAATAAAAGATAAATGACCCCAAATTGTTAGTGAGAAGCAAAATGTATTTTTATATGTCTTTAATAGTTTGTACTTAATGTTTTCTGGTGAAAACAAACAAAAAGAACATAGGGATTTTAGCATTTCACTCCAGGATTATTTTGTGTTGTGGCCTCTGTCTTGTCCTTCTCTCTTTTCTCCATCTAACACATACTAACTGAGCAGTGCTCATGTTTCAGGTACTGTTGCAGGTGATTGCCTTATGTTAACTACTTTATTCTTCCACTCCTATGCCATATGTGATACCATCTCCATTCTGTACTTGAGGCATCCGATGCACAGAAAGGCTAAGTAACTTGCCCAAGGTCACACAGCTATTAAGTCATAGACTGGGATTCAAATTCAGGCAGTCTGACCTCGAAGTCATGGTCTTAACCATTTTTGGTGGGACCGGGGGTGTGGGAGGATGGTGGGGGGGGCAGGATCCTTTATATTTTTCAAGATTCAGTTGAATGATTATCTTTCCAAAGAATGCTCCCTTGATTCTTGCTATCAGAATTAATTATATCGTCACGGAAGTTCACTATTGATGTATCTGTTATAGTTCTTAAGGCTTAATTTGGCATTAGTTATATTCACTCTGTATATTGTGTATATCAAGATTAGATTCAGGCTATGACGAGATGTAGGCTATTAGGTATCATTAGCAGTATTTTTTATATGAATCCTTGCGTTCTAATCTAGATTTTAATACATAGTATTCTGAAACTAAAAATAATGGTTAGTTGATAGAATAAATAAAATAATATGTGTCTTTCTTTTGGAGAGGTTTTTGCTGTAGGGCATGTGCGCTTGCCAGAAGGACAGAGAGAGACAGAAAGTGAGAAATCATCTTCCGGGGGGATGGCCATGCTGCAATCCCTTCTCCTCCATTTTCCTCTCAGGACCTTGGGCATGCACACACATATGCCCAATGTGAGTTTAAGCCACCGGGTCTGGGACTCAAACCACGGTCAACTACATGGGAGTCCAACGACATAGCCATTACGCCAACTGCTGGTCCCAAGAATATGTGTCTAAATAGAACTGTGAAATATCTAATAACTAACCTTATGACAAAGTAACTCCTCATGTTTAGTCATATAATCTTTCTACTTTATTCTTATAGGTACTTGTTTGTTATTTTTCAAAACATGTATTTATTCAAAAATTTTCATTTGCATTTGCTCTTTGTCAGAAAATGTTTTATGTTTGTTGCATATTTAGTGGTAGGCACATCAGAACTACCTTCATGCAGCTTAAAACTGAGCAAAGAGTCAATGAGGAAGTTCCTTAATTTTCAATTTGGAGGTTATTGCTGGAGTAAATTCAACATTTTGTGTAAGTCAGTTCCATAATGTGAGTTTAAGGAATGGCTTTCAGTGATCATTATTTTCAATAGCTCCATTAATAGAAATCAATTGATCATTCTATTGATCTTCAATTAATAGAATGAAGAGTATTTACAGAAATGCAGTAAATAGCCATCCAGTATTTTTATCATGGGGGAAAGCTTGGGTAATATGTACCCTTTTGTTGTGTGTCTTAAAACGAGGCTGTATATTTCTTAGATTAAATGCATTGCAGTAAGGTAAATTGTCATGTTTGTTTCCAAAAGGTGTAGCAGATGCTTAACTGCAGCTAATATGAAAATTTTTTATCTATATATCCCATATATTAAATATTACATGTTATCGATTTATATAAAAACATATATAATAAAATTTTATTCAATTAGGATATATATTTTTTTGGGGGAGAGGTTTTCGCTATAGGGCGTGTGCGCTCGCCAGACAGACAGAGAGAGACATGGAGACAGAAAGCGAGAAATCACCCCCCAGAGGGGATGGTCACGCCACAATCCCTTCTCCTCCATGCTCCTCTTGGGATCTTGGGCACACACGCCCGGCATGAGTTTTAAGCCACCGGGTCTGGGACGTGAATCACGGTCGACTACGTGGGAATCCAGTGACATAGCCATTACGCTAACTGCTGGTTCCCAGGATATTATTTCTTTAAATCCAATGACAAAACCTTATCAAATAGAGCAAAGAAAGTAGAGAAAAGTTGAAGTGCAACATGTGTATTGTTTTTTATATTATGGCAGTGACAACTTAGCTTCGATCCACTCTCCTAGTGCCATTTGCTGGTTTTACCAATGTTTAAACATTATATTGTTAAAAGAAAAAAAAATTAATTTAGTGGCGTTTAATTGAGCAAATCTTAATAGGAATTGAATGAGGCAGTTTCCCGGACTGATTTCCCAGCAATTCCAGGTAGCCTTGAAGTCAACTCAGTATTTTAAGTTCTGGAAAGGGAAAGCAATGTACAAAACAAAGTGAAGGAATGAAGTAGAGAAACAATTTGGCTTGGCTACATGCTGAAGTTTGTGTGCCTTAATCCGATTTAAAAGGCACAATGCCTGTGATTGACTGGAGTCGAGGTATGAGATTGATTATAACCCAGCAACCAATCAAAAATCCAAAAAGCAGCCTTATGCAAATGAGGTTGCAGTTTGTTTATGGAGACCAAGCAGGAATACCAGGAGTACAGAGGCTCTTTCGATATTCTTTAACAGTATTAACATTGTTCCTCATGAAATTCAGGAGTCCCCATTATCCCTGAACTGAAATTGTCTCATTTTTTGGGTGCTCTCAGATTAGCCATTCTTTCCTCAGAACAATCCTTTGTTTTATTTAATTTTTTATTGAGGTTTTCACCAATAAAAAATCCAGAGAGATAGAGAGACATAGAGAGAGGAAAAGTGAGAAATCACCCTTTGGAGGTATGGCTACACCACAATTCCTTCTCCTCCTTTATCCTCCTGGGATTTTGAGCATATATGAGCATGTGTCAGTGTGATTTTCAAGGTTCCAGGTCCAGAACTTGAACCTCAGTTGACCATGTAGGAGTCCAGAACCTTAACTACCATGCCAGCTGCTGCCCCCCAGTACAGTTCTTTGTTTTAAAAACAGTCTTTTTTTCCTGGGAAATGTCTCTCTAGTGCTCTTGAAGTAAATGTTGCCTCCTTGAAGCAATTTCTTTCTCTTTAGTTTGCTGATGACTTTTATTGGGTGAACTTAGGGATGGAAGAATGTATGTTGGAAGCAATGTAGTGGAAGGATCTTTAGGAACTGCAGCATTCTGCTGAAGTCTGTATATAGGCAAAACATCATCTTTATACAAAGAGTTCTGCAATTTTATGTTTTGGTCATATATGACCATAAATGCTTTGATACGGTCCAATTGAAGTTATTTAGTGGCCTCATCCAATAGGATAAAACAAAACAAAGCAAATAGAATATTACTCCATAAATCTTGTTTAGTGTATATTTAAAATTCGCATACAGTAAAAGTGATAAAGTTGATTCTTCTGGTGTACAGTTCCATGAATTTTAAGACATAAAACCTCCACCATAATCAGAGTACAGATCAGTCTAGAAACTGCCAAAGAGCTACCTTGTAATCTGCTCCATAGCTGGTAATCACTGATTACTACAGTTTCATATTTTCTGGGCTGTCACATAAATGGAATCATACATTATGTAAACCATTACATAAACCATTGTATCTGGCTGTAGTTTAGTGAATTCTTTATAATTAAGTGGGTTCATAGTAAAGTCTTCATTAAAGGACACATATGTATGCTGCGTTTCATAAATTATAAATCGTAGTCAAGTAAATGGTTCTACTAACAAAAAAAGGTATAAAACTGCAAAATGTTTCTAGCACTGTTACAGCTTTATGTAGCCATCTCTCACTAAGTTTCATGTCTCTGCTACTCTTTTCCCATCAAAATGCAATAATGTGATCCATATATACATCATTTGTTTTCATCTTACAACAAACATTTTGAGGGCTGGCTTCAGATATAAGACACTGGGATATCGGACAGAGACTGGAAAGCTACTGTTTCTGTGCTAGGCCAACAGACACACTGGGAAGGGACCTAGTTGTGTTTTCTAAAAAATGATTACAACTCGATGTGACAGATATCCAAGAAAGAATCTGGTATTTCTTTGTCCTCTTTTTTGAGTATTTGTTACATTTGCTTTTTTAATATTTATAATTCACATACAGTGAAACTGATAAAGCTGGCTGTTCTGGTGTACATTTCCGTGAGTTTTAAGATACATATAGGATCATATAATTACCACCAAAATTGGAGTACAGATTGGTCTAGAACCCTCTAAAAAGCTGCATTATAAACTACTCAATTGCTGATAATCACTTATCACTACAGCCTCAACTTTTCTGGACTATCACATAAATGGACCATGTGTCACGTAACCCATTGTAGCTGGTTTCTCTGACCGAATATAACATATTTGAGATTTATCCAAGTTGTTGTATATATCAGTCATTTGTTTCTTTTTATCGCTAAACCATATTCCATTATATGGATGTTTCAGTTTGTACTCATTCACCCGTTGAAGGATATCTGGGTTATTTCCAAATTTGGACGATTATGAATAGAGCTATAAACATTGATGAACAGTTTTTGTGTAAACATAAGTTTTCATTTCTCTAGGTTAAACACCTAGGAATGGGATTGCTGGGTTATATGGTAAGTGTACCTTTCCTTTATAAGAAAATGACAAACTGTTTTCCAGAGTGGTTGCTGCCATTTTGCATTTCTATCAGCAGTGTTTGATGATTCTCCTTGCTCCACATCCTTTTTATACTTAGTATTGTCACCATTTAAATATTAATCTTCTAATACGGCTATAGTGGTATCACCTCATAGTTTAAATTTGCTTTTCCAAAATGGATAAAGACATTAAGCATCTTATCATGTGTTTATTTGCCAACCATTGCTAAAACAAATGTTTCGGTCTTTTGCTTGGTTTTAATTGAGCTGTTAGTTTTGCTCCTATTGAGCGTTGAGAGTTCATCACATATTCAGATCTAAGTCCTTTCTTAGATACATGCTTTGCAAAATTGTCTCCTACTATGTATCTTGACTTTTCATATTCTTGATAGTATCTTTTATAGTGCAAAAACTGCTTACAAAGACCAAATTATCAATTTTTTTCCTTATTGAGCTGTGCTTTTGGTTTTATGTTCATGTACTTTGGCTAATCTTAGGTTATAGAATTTTTCTCATTTGCTTCTAAAAGTTTTATGGCTTTTAATTTTACATTTAGATCTATGATATATTTTAAGTTAATTTTTTTGTGTGTGTAAGATGTGCTGTTTAGGTTGCGGTTAATTTTTTAGCCTATAAATGCAAGTGA
>NW_006159610.1:5250641-5286256 GCF_000334495.1 Tupaia belangeri chinensis | reverse complement strand
CTATTGATGTATCTGTTATAGTTCTTAAGGCTTAATTTGGCATTAGTTATATTCACTCTGTATATTGTGTATATCAAGATTAGATTCAGGCTATGACGAGATGTAGGCTATTAGGTATCATTAGCAGTATTTTTTATATGAATCCTTGCGTTCTAATCTAGATTTTAATACATAGTATTCTGAAACTAAAAATAATGGTTAGTTGATAGAATAAATAAAATAATATGTGTCTTTCTTTTGGAGAGGTTTTTGCTGTAGGGCATGTGCGCTTGCCAGAAGGACAGAGAGAGACAGAAAGTGAGAAATCATCTTCCGGGGGGATGGCCATGCTGCAATCCCTTCTCCTCCATTTTCCTCTCAGGACCTTGGGCATGCACACACATATGCCCGATGTGAGTTTAAGCCACCGGGTCTGGGACTCAAACCACAGTCAACTACATGGGAGTCCAACGACATAGCCATTACGCCAACTGCTGGTCCCAAGAATATGTGTCTAAATAGAACTGTGAAATATCTAATAACTAACCTTATGACAAAGTAACTCCTCATATTTAGTCATATAATCTTTCTACTTTATTCTTATAGGTACTTGTTTGTTATTTTTCAAAACATGTATTTATTCAAAAATTTTCATTTGCATTTGCTCTTTGTCAGAAAATGTTTTATGTTTGTTGCATATTTAGTGGTAGGCACATCAGAACTACCTTCATGCAGCTTAAAACTGAGCAAAGAGTCAATGAGGAAGTTCCTTAATTTTCAATTTGGAGGTTATTGCTGGAGTAAATTCAACATTTTGTGTAAGTCAGTTCCATAATGTGAGTTTAAGGAATGGCTTTCAGTGATCATTATTTTCAATAGCTCCATTAATAGAAATCAATTGATCATTCTATTGATCTTCAATTAATAGAATGAAGAGTATTTACAGAAATGCAGTAAATAACCATCCAGTATTTTTATCATGGGGGAAAGCTTGGGTAATATGTACCCTTTTGTTGTGTGTCTTAAAACGAGGCTGTATATTTCTTAGATTAAATGCATTGCAGTAAGGTAAATTGTCATGTTTGTTTCCAAAAGGTGTAGCAGATGCTTAACTGCAGCTAATATGAAAATTTTTTATCTATATATCCCATATATTAAATATTACATGTTATCGATTTATATAAAAACATATATAATAAAATTTTATTCAATTAGGATATATATTTTTTGGGGGGAGAGGTTTTCGCTACAGGGCGTGTGCGCTCGCCAGACAGACAGAGAGAGACATAGAGACAGAAAGCGAGAAATCACCCCCCAGAGGGGATGGTCACGCCACAATCCCTTCTCCTCCATGCTCCTCTCGGGATCTTGGGCACACACGCCCGGCATGAGTTTTAAGCCACCGGGTCTGGGACATGAACCACGGTCGACTACGTGGGAATCCAGTGACATAGCCATTACGCTAACTGCTGGTTCCCAGGATATTATTTCTTTAAATCCAATGACAAAACCTTATCAAATAGAGCAAAGAAAGTAGAGAAAAGTTGAAGTGCAACATGTGTATTGTTTTTTATATTATGGCAGTGACAACTTAGCTTCGATCCACTCGCCTAGTGCCATTTGCTGGTTTTACCAATGTTAAAAAATTATATTGTTAAAAGAAAAAAAAATTAATTTCACCAATGTTTAAACATTATATTGTTAAAAGAAAAAAAAATTAATTTAGTGGCGTTTAATTGAGCAAATCTTAATAGGAATTGAATGAGGCAGTTTCCCGGACTGATTTCCCAGCAATTCCAGGTAGCCTTGAAGTCAACTCAGTATTTTAAGTTCTGGAAAGGGAAAGCAATGTACAAAACAAAGTGAAGGAATGAAGTAGAGAAACAATTTGGCTTGGCTACATGCTGAAGTTTGTGTGCCTTAATCCGATTTAAAAGGCACAATGCCTGTGATTGACTGGAGTCGAGGTATGAGATTGATTATAACCCAGCAACCAATCAAAAATCCAAAAAGCAGCCTTATGCAAATGAGGTTGCAGTTTGTTTATGGAGACCAAGCAGGAATACCAGGAGTAGAGAGGCTCTTTTGGTTTTCTTTAACAGTATTAACATTGTTCCTCATGACAGAGGCTCTTTCGATATTCTTTAACAGTATTAACATTGTTCCTCATGAAATTCAGGAGTCCCCATTATCCCTGAACTGAAATTGTCTCATTTTTTGGGTGCTCTCAGATTAGCCATTCTTTCCTCAGAACAATCCTTTGTTTTATTTAATTTTTTATTGAGGTTTTCACCAATAAAAAATCCAGAGAGATAGAGAGACATAGAGAGAGGAAAAGTGAGAAATCACCCTTTGGAGGTATGGCTACACCACAATTCCTTCTCCTCCTTTATCCTCCTGGGATTTTGAGCATATATGAGCATGTGTCAGTGTGATTTTCAAGGTTCCAGGTCCAGAACTTGAACCTCAGTTGACCATGTAGGAGTCCAGAACCTTAACTACCATGCCAGCTGCTGCCCCCCAGTACAGTTCTTTGTTTTAAAAACAGTCTTTTTTTCCTGGGAAATGTCTCTCTAGTGCTCTTGAAGTAAATGTTGCCTCCTTGAAGCAATTTCTTTCTCTTTAGTTTGCTGATGACTTTTATTGGGTGAACTTAGGGATGGAAGAATGTATGTTGGAAGCAATGTAGTGGAAGGATCTTTAGGAACTGCAGCATTCTGCTGAAGTCTGTATATAGGCAAAACATCATCTTTATACAAAGAGTTCTGCAATTTTATGTTTTGGTCATATATGACCATAAATGCTTTGATACGGTCCAATTGAAGTTATTTAGTGGCCTCATCCAATAGGATAAAACAAAACAAAGCAAATAGAATATTACTCCATAAATCTTGTTTAGTGTATATTTAAAATTCGCATACAGTAAAAGTGATAAAGTTGATTCTTCTGGTGTACAGTTCCATGAATTTTAAGACATAAAACCTCCACCATAATCAGAGTACAGATCAGTCTAGAAACTGCCAAAGAGCTACCTTGTAATCTGCTCCATAGCTGGTAATCACTGATTACTACAGTTTCATATTTTCTGGGCTGTCACATAAATGGAATCATACATTATGTAAACCATTACATAAACCATTGTATCTGGCTGTAGTTTAGTGAATTCTTTATAATTAAGTGGGTTCATAGTAAAGTCTTCATTAAAGGACACATATGTATGCTGCGTTTCATAAATTATAAATCGTAGTCAAGTAAATGGTTCTACTAACAAAAAAAGGTATAAAACTGCAAAATGTTTCTAGCACTGTTACAGCTTTATGTAGCCATCTCTCACTAAGTTTCATGTCTCTGCTACTCTTTTCCCATCAAAATGCAATAATGTGATCCATATATACATCATTTGTTTTCATCTTACAACAAACATTTTGAGGGCTGGCTTCAGATATAAGACACTGGGATATCGGACAGAGACTGGAAAGCTACTGTTTCTGTGCTAGGCCAACAGACACACTGGGAAGGGACCTAGTTGTGTTTTCTAAAAAATGATTACAACTCGATGTGACAGATATCCAAGAAAGAATCTGGTATTTCTTTGTCCTCTTTTTTGAGTATTTGTTACATTTGCTTTTTTAATATTTATAATTCACATACAGTGAAACTGATAAAGCTGGCTGTTCTGGTGTACATTTCCGTGAGTTTTAAGATACATATAGGATCATATAATTACCACCAAAATTGGAGTACAGATTGGTCTAGAACCCTCTAAAAAGCTGCATTATAAACTACTCAATTGCTGATAATCACTTATCACTACAGCCTCAACTTTTCTGGACTATCACATAAATGGACCATGTGTCACGTAACCCATTGTAGCTGGTTTCTCTGACCGAATATAACATATTTGAGATTTATCCAAGTTGTTGTATATATCAGTCATTTGTTTCTTTTTATCGCTAAACCATATTCCATTATATGGATGTTCAGTTTGTACTCATTCACCCGTTGAAGGATATCTGGGTTATTTCCAAATTTGGACGATTATGAATAGAGCTATAAACATTGATGAACAGTTTTTGTGTAAACATAAGTTTTCATTTCTCTAGGTTAAACACCTAGGAATGGGATTGCTGGGTTATATGGTAAGTGTACCTTTCCTTTATAAGAAAATGACAAACTGTTTTCCAGAGTGGTTGCTGCCATTTTGCATTTCTATCAGCAGTGTTTGATGATTCTCCTTGCTCCACATCCTTTTTATACTTAGTATTGTCACCATTTAAATATTAATCTTCTAATACGGCTATAGTGGTATCACCTCATAGTTTAAATTTGCTTTTCCAAAATGGATAAAGACATTAAGCATCTTATCATGTGTTTATTTGCCAACCATTGCTAAAACAAATGTTTCGGTCTTTTGCTTGGTTTTAATTGAGCTGTTAGTTTTGCTCCTATTGAGCGTTGAGAGTTCATCACATATTCAGATCTAAGTCCTTTCTTAGATACATGCTTTGCAAAATTGTCTCCTACTATGTATCTTGACTTTTCATATTCTTGATAGTATCTTTTATAGTGCAAAAACTGCTTACAAAGACCAAATTATCAATTTTTTTCCTTATTGAGCTGTGCTTTTGGTTTTATGTTCATGTACTTTGGCTAATCTTAGGTTATAGAATTTTTCTCATTTGCTTCTAAAAGTTTTATGGCTTTTAATTTTACATTTAGATCTATGATATATTTTAAGTTAATTTTTTTGTGTGTGTAAGATGTGCTGTTTAGGTTGCGGTTAATTTTTTAGCCTATAAATGCAAGTGAGTTTAGCACCATTTGTTGTAAAAATGACCTTTTTTTCACCAAATTGCCTTTGTAATGTTTTCAGAATTCAATTGGATGTACTTACACACATGCACATGCACACACAGGGATCCATCTATGGATTTTACTCTGTAGTGTTTGGTGAGCTGTGTATTTACACCTTTGCTAGTGTTATGCACTTTTGATTATTACACCTTTATAAGAAATCTTAAAATCTGACTGTGTTCTTCCATCATAATTAGTCTTCATTTCAAAAATGGTCATGTCTACTTAAATTCTTTTGTCTTTCCAAATAAATGTTTAGAATTAGTTTGCCTATGTGTCGAACTCCTCATAGGACTTTGAAATTGTATTGAATCTGGGAGATCATTTTGGGTGTATATTGACATCTTTATTGTGTTGAGATTTTTAGCCCATGAATGCTGTATGTCTTTTCATTTATTTATTTTGTCTGTCATTGTTTGGTAGTTTCTGCATACAGATATATGTATATTTAATATATATATATTATATATATATATATATTTCAATTTGTGCCTAAGTGTTTCATTTTAGGGTGCTATTGTAAATGGTATTTAAAATTTATTTTTATTTATTTTTTTGTTATTTTTTAAATATGCTAGTTCCCAGTTACTTATTGCTAGTATATAAAAATGCTACAGATTTTTATGTCTAGACTTTGTAGCCTATGGACTTATTAAATTCACTTTTTAATTTGAAGAGTTTGATAGCATTGTCAGACTTTATGTAATTAAACTTGCCCATGAATGGAAATAGTTTTCTTTCTTTATTTGCAATCTGTGTACTTCTTGTTTCTTTTGCATTATTGCACTGGCTAGAAATTCTAGTATGATGTTAAATAAGAATGATAAGAGAGGGCATCCTTACCTTGCTTCTGATAGTAGGGGAAAGTAATTTCATCTTTCATGATTAGGTTGATTGTTAGTTGTACGTTCATTTGTTGTTATTGTTGAAGTGTTTTATTAGGACATGTGGAAAATATTAGGGCATTATTTGTCCTTTAGCTTTTTTTTTGTTTTTTTTTTAGAGAGATTTTTGCTATAGGGCACATGCACTTGCCAGAGAGACAGAGAGAAACAGAGGGACAGAGGAAAACAGTGGGACAGGAAGCAAGAAAATGCTCCCTGGGGGGATGATCACACAGCAATCCCATCTCCATTCTCCCTCAGGATTTTGCACATGTGCACACACACACACACACACACACACACACATATACCTGGCATGAGCTTTAAGTTTCCAAGTCCAAGACTTGAACTGTGGTTGTCTACATGGAAGTCCAGTGATGTAAACATTATGCCATCTGCTGGTTCTTATTTGTTCTTTGATGTTTGTTATAATCTGCCAATTAAACCACCTGGGACTCAGGATTTCTTCCCCCACCATATGCCTTTTTTTTTTTTTTTAGGATTTTGCTATAGGGCTTGTGCACCTGCTGGAGACAGAGAAAGACAATGAGAGGGAAAGTGAGAAATCAGCCCCCAGGGGGTGAGGGGATAGCCATGCCAGAATTTCTCCTCCTCCATTCTCCTTTTGGGATTTTTGGGCACACACACACATGTGCCTGGCATGATTTTGATGCTGCTGTTCTGGGACTCAAACCACGGTCAGTCATGTGAGGGTCCAGCACCTTAACAACCATGCCACTTTGTGACTCTTCTTTTTTCCCTTTTTAACTATAAATTTAGTTCCTTTCAGAGTTATAGAACTACCCAGGCTATCTATTTCATCGTGGATGAGTTTTAATTTTATATAACTGTTTTAAGTCTTTGAAGATTTGGTCCATTTCTTTTTTTTTTATATATTTGTTCATAGTTTTTCTTATCCTCTCAGTTGCTGAGGTCTGTAGTGATAGTCCTCTTTTCTCCTGACTTGTAATTTGTATCTTTTCTCTTTGTCTAACTCGGTAGAGGTTTATCCGTTTTATTAATTTTTTGAATAATCAACTTTTGGCTTCATTGATTTCCTTCATTGTTTTTCTGTTTACAATTTCATTGATTTCTGCCTTTTATTGTTTTCTTCCTTCTGCTTTCTTTGGATTTAATTCCAGTTCTTTAAAATGAAAACTTAATGATTTATTTGCTTTAGTAGGCAGTTGACCCAGTTGAGTTCAGGCAACAAGTTTTGACTAACCTTCTTAGGGTTGTGATTACAGTATTAGGTCTGCTTTCAAAGCCTTTCAGTGCTATGCCTATCTGCCTGGCACGTGCTCCACTATGTGGTCAGTGTGGGACCTGAATGGGCATCTACACACTGCAGATCCTACGTCTGTGGCATGACATGTAGGGCTAAATTCATGTATTCACAGCCTAGGGATGAACCCCTAAAAGTTCATAAATACATTTTTGGAATTGATTGCTGAGTTTCTCTTTCTCTACTGTCATCTCTGTTACTTTCTGGCCTCCCAGGACACAATTTTTTGATCCTTTAGTTAGAAAACTGAGGTGTTAGTTACCCCACTGTGCTGCATAATTCCTGCAACTGTGCTCAGGCCCAGGGCCAAGCAATGGCATAACAGAGAGAAGGAAGCAGTGGTGGTTTATCCCTCCCTCATCACAGCTCTGTGATCAGGTGCCATAATTTAAGTACAAAGTCTTTGTTTTCACCGCTGTAGCTGCAGCCATTATAGTGAAATGGCCTGAGTGTTGCAGTATGAGAAAAAGAAGAAAAAACAAAAGAGAAAAGGGCAATTCTCTCTCATTGTCTCTCAGCATTTAGGATCCCTTTGTTTTTCTCAAGCGGGGCACAAGCATGCTTTGGAGCCCCATCTGCTTGTACTCTGTTCACTTTCAGGCTTGGTACTACCTGGAGCCCACTCCAGGGTAGATTGGAGGTACTGGGTGGAGGAAACTCATCACCAATTTGATGGTATTTTAAATTCTGATCTTCTTCCCAATCTACTGCTGTTATGTACTTTTCAAAGTTCTCAAGCAGTCGTTTAATAAATTCTGTCAGGGTTTTATAGCTGCATTCAGAGAGGGAGAAAGTCTGGTATGTGCTTGCCTGCCTTAGTCAGCACCAGGAACCCCCCACCCCTTGCCTTTTAATCGAGACTCTTGTCCTGCATCCATTTTTCTCATCCACTGCAATTACACTGCAAATGCCAGAATACAGAGCTGAAAATCTTCCATCTTCATAATCGAAGAAAACCCAAATTGCATAGGTGATTTAGTAGTTGCATGTCTCTGGCCAGGGAACTAAACTAAAAGTGCTTTCTAACATTCTGTAATTTTCTGTTCCAATTAGTCAGGTCAAAAGTTTTATTCTAACATTTTCTCGAATTTGTGTTTTATATTATGAAAGGCTGTTTATTTCATTTAATACTGGCCTTCTAATAAAAAAAAATAAGACTTGACCTGAGTTATTTGGAACCATCTTTCTTTTCTTATCTCTATGAACTCCACTCTACCACACTCTGGACTCCATTGGGAAATGGCAAAAACCCTGGAAAGTTAGACATTTACCTGTATGCCTTTGTGAACTAGAGGCTACTTCTAAAGCATTTAGATGAGCCATCAGACATGCATCGCTTCAATGAATTTTAGTAGTTAACACAAACTTTCCTGAGAACCTCAGGATGAACAGTACTCAGAAGCCAGGAATGTGAGCCCCTAGAAACATGCTTCATGTCTGGGGCAGGAACCAGGTCACATTCTGATTCATGGATTGTCACTTTTGGGTCATAGTTTCTGGACCCCCAAACCAATTTTGAGCAAACCAAAGGGCCTAGAACTCCCAATATTGTGATTTGGTATATTATTCATTGCCTTTGTTATTATTATTATTGTATATCGGAATTATTATTCTGACTGGCAGGATTATAGATCATTGTTTTTGTAGGCTTTGTATATTATCTGATTGGTTTCAATGAATATGCATTACCTCTATAGAAGGAGAAAAGTAAAAAAAAAAACTTTTTTTTTTTTTTTTAGAGGTTTTTGCTATAGGGCGCATGCGCTTGCCAGACAGACAGAGAGAGACAGAGAGACAGAAAGTGAGAAATCACCCTCCCCCCGGGGGGATGGCCATGCCGCAATCCCTTCTCCTCCATTCTCCTCTAAGGATCCTGGGCACACATACACACGAGTCTAGCTTGAGTTTAAGCCACCGGGTCCGGGACTCGAACTGTGGTCGACTATGTGGGAGTCCAGCGACATAGCCATTACGCTAACTGCTGGTCCCAAAACCTCATATTTTCGAAAGAGCAGGAGAGAATTACTGCATCTATACAGCTGAAAGAAATGTGACTTGCTCAATCTTGGTTTAGATAGTTAGCTTTAGTTCTCTGGGAAGCAAAGCTATTTGGTCTCTAAAGCTCTGAGCAAAGGAAGCTGCTAAGCTTTGCCCATCTTCTCCTTTTCCTTCTTTCCCCTCCTGCCACTCACACATTTTCTGAATGATTTTATTAGGGATTTCACTTTCCACTGTCCAGTTCATTGATCTTCTGTCTTAGCATAATGCCATTCTTTCCTTTCTTCTTCTTCTGTCATCCTTTTCTGCTGGTTCCATAAAACAGATACGCTGAAAAGAAAATTCCAAAGAATAGGAAGTAAGACCTCCTTGGGCCTCATTGCATATCAGTTTCCAAATCATAGCCTAAGCTGCAACATGGCCAGTAGGTTTTTTCCTTCTCGTGCTCTCCAAGTTTCTTCCATGCATTCCCTCACTCTGCCTTGCCCTCTGTCCCACTCAGAGAGTTCTAGTGACACAAGGAAGTTGGGCAGCAGAGTGTAACTGGGTATCTTTCTCTTCATTAATAAACCCTCCTTCCCCATGGTAACATCCTCTGTTTTGAGTATCTGGGGGAGACCTGCATTTGTCTGTAACACTGGCCATTCATTAACCTTTTGCTTTTCAGTTTTTCAGATAATATTAATAAATTAATAAATAAATGCAGTTAGTCCCTGGGATTCCTATCAGTTTTGAAGTTCTGTTATGATAAAATTCAGGGCATGACCTTTTAATCATATGCAAATCTGTCCCAGAGGGATCTAAGACATCAAATAGATGAGATTTGCCATAGAATATGACAAGGCCATCTGTGATCCTAAGCACTGAGCCAGAAGCCAGGTCTGTACTGCCTTGGTAAACTAGGTCAGCGTCTCACCTGCTGTCAGCAAAACCCAAGTAAATGCTTACCCTTTAGCCAGAGGTCTTAAGTACCTACACTATGCTAAGCACCTGGTGTTATGATCAGACTTAACACTCATAATGCATTAACAATTGCTTCTATTCCCATTCTGTAGCTGAGAAGACTGAGAAATGATGGGAAATTTGTCTATGATACATGGTATACATTGATAAAGTTGGGATTAAAATCCAGAGCTAGCTGCTTTGTAGGTAACGTTTTGAGCACTGAACTCTAATATAACCTCTGGCCATTTTCTTACATGTGTATGTGTTTATATATATATAATATATATATATATATATTATATGTGTGTATATACATATACATATATATACACACACAAATATATATACATATATATGATTTATTTATTTTGATAAAATCATACTATGCCAAACTTTACAGAAAATCTGGGCATAATAATAACTTAGAATTCAATTTGGGGTGTTTCAAATGTGTGAGTTTTTGGTGTTTTGGTTTGTGGTTTAAGTACTGTTTTAAGAAAAAATTCAGAATAAGTGACAAATCCCAGTTAAAAATAGGCCAGCCATGGTGGTGCAGTAGTAATGTCATGTTCTATGATGCTGAACCCATATAGGAAGATCCCAGGTTCAAATCTGGAAGCTTCCTTGTGCAAACTGGCTGGGGGGAAGAGTGCAGTGTGAAGGCTCTGTTGGAGGTGCTTCTTTGTTTCTCTCATGAAATAAATAAATTAATAAATTTAAAAAGCAAATAACCAGCAACAAAATTGAATTCTAATACAGCTAAGAATTTGGAGTCTTTTTGCATTGTTAGTGGTGGTGATCCGTCTGTAAAATAGGTTTATTGGGAAGGAATGTGCCTGTATCCCCAGGGGAGGAGCATTTCTGTGTTCTTCTCCTGGTAAAGGTCAACACAGAGCTCAGCGTTCAGTACACTTATATAAAGGCATAATACATTTCAAACTCCTCCAACATTTAAAATTATATCTTGTTGCTTTTAAAATTTATTTTTAAAGATGAATTATTCATGTCTGTGTAGGTGTAGAAAGAGTTTACAACTCAGCACTTTTTTTGTGTAGTAAAAGGTCACATCAAAAAAGTAAAGCAAATATTTATTGCAAGTTTTTTTGGCTAGGGTGGGTAGGGCACGGAGGGTTATTATAGAAGTCAGATTTGGAGTAAGGAGAAGAGTTTACAGAAATGTTGGGCACATGCAGTTACATGTCCCAGGTATTCTGAGCAGGGAAAAGGAGGGAGGAAAAGTTATGTTGTTTTTTCTAAATAAAAGTAAATTTAAAAATTAAGAGTAATCTGACATTAGAAATAACATTAGTCCAATGAAAACAGCAATTAAAATATCTTTTAGATATTTAAAAATATACAAAGACTTTCAAAAGAAGTAAAAATTAGGGTTTGGGCTAGCTTCATGGCCTACTGGTTAAGATAATCAGTCCTACATAGTCCACTGTGGGCTTTGAATCCTGGCCCCAGTGTCTTGAAAAACATATAAGGTATGTGTGCATGTGCCCAAAATACCAACAGGGTGAAAAAATGGAGGAAAGGGTGCTTTCTCCTCCTCCCTCTGTCTCTCTGTCTCTCTCTGTCAAGCATATGTATCCTCTGACAATTAAAAATAAATTAGGATATGAATATCCAGAAGAGATATATTAAGTAGGCAGAGATTTCTAAGCCAGCTGGGAATTTTGAAAAGTGAAAAGTTGGATTTCTCTAATTTTTTTTTTGGAGAGTTTTTTGCTACAGGGCGTGTGCGCTCGCCAGAGAGACAGAGAGAGACAGACAGAAAGCGAGAAATCACCCCCCAGGGGGGATGGCCACGCCACAATCCCTTCTCCTCCGTTCTCCTCTCGGGAGCTTGGGCACGCACGCACACGTGCCCGACGTGGGTTTTAAGCCACCGGGTCTGGGACGAGAACCATGGTTGACTACGTGGGAATCCAGCAACATAGCCATTACGCTAACTGCTGGTCCCTCTAATTTTTTGATTATGTCTTTTTATAAACACTAATTGTAAAATTGAAACAATAAATTAGTTCTCTTAGCACATCTTTTTAGTAGGTATCTGTGTAAATTTGCAAAGGCTGTGATAAAATAGCATAGGCCAAGTGGTGTCAACAGCAGAAATTTATTTTCTCACCATTCTGGAGGCTGGAGATCCAAGATAAAGCTATCGGTGGGATTTACTTATTCTGGAGCTTCTTTACTGGGCTTGTAGATGACCATTTTCTTGTGTCTTTACATGATTTTTCCCTCTGCACATGTGTGTGCCAAAGTCCTTTTTTCATAAAGGTCATGTTGGGTCCACTCTAGCAACTTCCTCTTACCTTTACCTCATTAAAGACCCTGACTGCAGATGTAGTCCCATTCTGAGGGCTTAGGGGTAGGAGGCCGCAATACCAATTTCATGGGAACACAACTCAGCATCTCACCACATTACACTGGATAAATTTGATTAAATTTGAGTTATTTTTTTTCCATATATGTCAGCAATTATTTGTGTGTTAAATTAACTTCAAATATATTACTTATTTTAATAGCCTAATTATTTTAATTTTTTTAAATTAAAGAGTATAGAAGGGATGGAAGAATATTATTCTTTTCTTTTGAGCAGATTTTCATGATTAATTATATGGTTACTGTAAGAGTACTCTGGACCCAGATTTATTTTCTGTAAAACAACACCACTGGAGACCAGCAGTTGGCGTAATGGCTATGTTGCTGGACTCCCATGTAGTCGACTATGATTTGAGTCCTGGACCTGGTGGCTTAAACCCATGCCAGAGGTGTGTGCATGTGTTCCCAAAATCCTGAGAGGAGAATAAAAGAGAAGGGATTGCAGTGTGGCCATCCACCCTTGGGGGTGATTTCTGGCTTTCTGTCTCTCTCTGTCTTTCTGGCAAGCACATGTCCTCTATAGTAAAAACCTCCCCCCCCCAAAAAAAAAATCACTGAACAGTATGCACTTTAAATTTGTGATCAAACTGAATCTCTAAAGTACTATTATAATAATAATAAAAGCTATCAAAGATGTACATACAGACCCAAGTGGAGAAGGAAAAGAGTAATTTTACTAGTGTTTATGAGTAAAATATTTATTTACAAATAAACTCTCCATTCAGAAAAATAAAAACAATATCTTTAGACTGGACATTATAATTGCAGTAATATTACTGGGTTTTCTGCATTCAGGAAGAAAAAAGAGACATTTCATTTTTTAGTCCAATTCTACAGTAATAACCAGTATTATCTTCTGACTTAGAGGAACATATCAATAACAAAGAAATCTGAATGTTTGTTTTGAGCATTCCAAGAGGGTGTTTATTTTGTATTACTTTGCTGAGGTGGTAATGAACTGTGAGGTACCTTTCATTTAGAAGAGTTTCAATATAATTATATCAATTCAATCGAGTTTTCCTGGTTTGTCATAACACCCTGCAACACTTATATGAAATGAAAGGAGAGTGTGCTTTAAAGGGCATAAAAAGGAAAATATTTGTTGATGCCAGTTTTAATTAATCCCTAGAACTCAACATCACACGTTGTCTTAGGAAATGAAATTCTAAAAATGAATTCAGCAAGTTCTAGTTCTAGCTAAGGTATAAATGAAAGTGCCATTGGAAGAATTACAAATGGAGCAAAAGGCCAACGATTTTTAACTTTGTATCACAGATGGGTAGTTTTATTTATCTTAAAGAAGTAATCACTTAGACCTTACTACTCTCAGGAGTCAAGAGCTCCTTGAGGTCAGGATGCCCAGCCATAGCTATCTTTATGTTCCCACAGCCTTATCAGAAAGACAGACATTTTCTACTTCACCTTTCCATGTCTTTCTATCAAACAAACATCTTACACTCATTTGCTATTTATAGTATCAAAAAATCTTTTGTTTGGATTGTAATCATAAACTGTTGTATTATCCTATTCTTCTTGTATTTGGAACTGATAAACAAATTCTCTTTCTTTACTGGCAAGGAGTATGAAGAGTGTTATAGTTTATGTAGTTTAAGAAGTGTCATCTTGGGGCCAGCAGGTGGCAGAGCAGTTACGTCACTAGACTTCCACATGGCTGACAGAGGTTTGAGTCCTGGACCTGGTGGCTTGAAACTCACACCATAAAAACGTGTTAGGTCCTAAAAACACATGAACGAATGCTGTTAATGGGATTCTGGGTTTTCCTTGATTTAAGGCTCAAAACCTTCTCTACGATTTATTTCAGATTCCCAGGGCATTATTCTCTACTCCCAACGAAAGACAACAGAATTATTTGGATTCTGTCTGAACCCAGCATGTGTCAAAAAGTCATTTGAGATCTCTCTTCAGAAGCCTTGATTCAATTTGGTTTTATTGTTCAACGTAAGGAGATCTTCTTGGATGTGTTTTTTGGATAGGTTATTTTCAGAGGCAACTCTAAAATATCCCAGGGTAAATTTCAGCAGTTTTTAGGGAGTTGCTAAAGGAAGTTAACGAGTACAATTACATTTAAATAAGGCTGATGTCAGGACATGGTGGTAGATGTTCCTGGTTCACTCTTACTTAATTGAAAAACAGATAAGAACCTAAAATGTCTTATTTTTTTGGTAGGGATATTTACCATTGTTTGCGCTTTTCTCTGTTTTTAATTTCTGTGAATCACACTGGGGTTAAAATGCACGATAGTGAAAGCGTAATCCAACATGGAGTTACCTCCTAATCGAGAGATCGGACAATGAACGGAAATAGACAGTCATGTCAGAGTTTTGCCTGGAGTTCACAAATAGAAACACCATCAGGAGGAGCTCAGAGATGCCGCAACGCCAAAGTTTGCTAAAGCCTTGCGGCTGTATGTAGACCCAGGGGAATTCTCCACGCTTGCATTTCATTGACTCATCTGTTCAAACATATTTATTGAAAACAGCATGGCCAGACTCTGTACTAGATGCTGGATGGCACTGCAAAGAAGAGAAAGAAATGGTTTTTCATGCTGTGAATTCACACTGGAAATTAATAGTCAGTCAAAACCCATTTATAAAATAAGAGCCATTTCAAACGAACTTAATTAAAGGTTAGTTAGAAACATACCTCATTACATCTAGATTATGATCAGGTAGAATCTCAAATTTGTACTGCTTGAAAGAATTTAAGACAATTTATTATTATTAAATCAGGCATACAGGGAGAAAGGTAGAGTCGTGATGCTTTTCTGCCTCACAAAGGAAAATCAACTCTCTACATGAATAACAAATGCCTGGTTAAATTGAAAAAAAAAATCAGTACATCTGCTTAGTGAATGTTATAAGAAGAAAGACTTACACTGAGACATCTAAGAAATGTGAAGTTCAGGATATTTTAAAGGTAGAAAAAATAGAGTAGCTAGATAAATGTAAGGGTCTTCTCTGTAACATGAATTAGGATTGATATTCTTTGTATCTGTAAGTAAAATATTTTGCAAATATCCACCATCCCCATTACATGTTTATCTGGCAGACTGTAGATGGCCCCATTATTCTGAATCTTGTCTCCTCACCCATGTTGACATAGTCTCACCCTGCTAACATTTTCTGTCTACTGACTGTTAGAACTGCGACTCTGGCCTCCGCTCTGATGTTATTATCCAGGCTAAAATAAAAAAAATATATATATAAAGCATGTGGAAATAGAATAAGCATTAGGGTGCTAGTAGAAGCAGTAGCAATGTTATTTTGGACCATGTACTGTTTACCTGAAGTCTGCTCTCTGCTTTAAACGTACCTTTCCAACTGCTCCCTGTGTGCTGCTGTCACTCCCAGCCTCACATCAGAATATGGTTTAGAGGAGGTAACTTTAGAGTTCTCAAGGTCAAACACAAATTAATTGGCAGAGTTCACGCTGGAGTTAAGATTTTTCTGCCTACCCATTCTGCTTTACCCACTATCTTACATTTCTCAGTGTTATCCCTTCCAGATAATTCATGTGTTGGATGGCCAGACGGAATTATGTGGCTCCGGTGGTCTGAGAGTGACTGAGCCACAGCACTTGGGTCATTTGCTTTTTCTGCAGAGATGAGGCCTTGGTGAGAGATGGAATGAGAGGCGACTTTATGTAGTCTCAGAGAAACAGTATAACCAGTATTACTAAAGAAATTATCAAAAGGATTAAGAGATTTGAGATCATAAGGGAGGAATTTGACCCTAATGTTTAAAATTCTACAGAGGAACTGTTTTTTTTTTTTTTTTTTTTTTTTTTTAAAGAGGGATTGGCAGGATCAGTGAGAGAAGAGAGAGTAGCATGAATTAAGTTTCAGCTGAATAGCACTGAGTGTTCAGGGAGTCCTCTTGAAGGGATGACAGTTCACTCCCCTTCCAACATATCCATGAACAATCGTGCATAACATGGACAGAGACGCTGTTGTCTGGAGGTTTTTGGAAACTCATGTAAGTAATACAATGAGAAGTGCTCTTATTCTAGTTCTTGAAAAAGTCACCCTTGGTGATACCTGGTAGTTAGGTCCAGAGTGTGTAAACTCCCACTCTGTGTAAGGAACTCAGAGACAATGTTGCAGAGGAAATTAGTGAGAAGGAGACAGATTGTGATCACTACCTTTCTTTGAAAGGAGGTTGATGGGGCCAGCAGATGGTGTCATGGTTACCTCACTGGACTCCCACATGGCTGACTGCAATTCAAGTCCCAGATTAACAGCTTGAAATTCACACCAGGCACATGTGAATGCATGCCCAAGATCCAGGAGGAGGTTGTAGGAGAAGGGATTGTGATGTGTCCATTCCCCCAGGGGGTGATTTCTCACTTTCCCTCTCACTGTCTCTCTGTCTCCAACAAGTGCACATACCCTAAGGCAAAAACTTCTTTAAAAAAAAAATAGGGAGTTGATGCTGAGTCTCTTTCAGAAACCTTGAGAGTTTCCATAGAAGTTAGGTTTAGAATCCCTAATGTAGAGCTTATATTAATATGGTAGTAGCTTGCCATAGGTCTTGGCAAAAGGGCTCATTTATTAAATTTAGCCTAGTTGTTAGTCTCTTCAATGCTCTATTAACTTCATTGGCAAAATTTAATTTTAGGAAACTAATAGCAGTGCTGTTCTCCAGACTCTAAGGAACAATTTTGTCATCCTTGATCTCTGTCAGCCTTTAATGGGACACTATTTTGACATAAAGAGACAAAATGAATTTCTTGGCTTTAATTTATTACTTGTGTACCTTTTCTCTCCCACATGATAGCTGTCTGTTTTCAGGTTACTAGTAAGCCTTGTAAAATATCAGGTGGAAGAAGATCCAGGAGTGTGAAATGTCCTGACACCAGTCATGCTAGTCACTTTCTCTCTAGAGGATGACCAGCATCGTGTCAAAAATCTCTATAGAGGTTCCACTATATGATCTAAACTTATTCTGATGTCCAGCAGCAGCAGATGCTGTTGTTTCTCAGGCAGAACCTTCTCTAGGAGAGCAATTTTCAGAATAATTATTATAGCGATAATAGCTAATATTAACGGAGTACTTACAGTGTGCCAGGCATTTTTTTAAGCACATCACATATATTGACTCATTTAATTCTCATTATATCCCCATGAGGTCATCTCTACTCTATGTATGAAGAAACTAAAGCATGGGGTTTCCTGATTGACCAGCAATTGGGAAGAACTTTATTTCAAGTCAAGTAATCTGAGTTGGAGCCTGAGTTTCACCCCTTCGCTGTTTTGCCTCCCATATCTACTGCTTACATGCAGGCTGAGAATGATACAAAAGGAGTTTCCATTATGGACCAACCCTATGGCCTAATGCCCTAACAGTTGCTAATGAGCTTCAACTGGGACAGTGTTTGATAGGAACTAAAACACCAGATATTACGCTCAGAATTCTGAGTTTAAGCAAGCCGCTAGTAGTAGGAAAGTGCAGTATGTTGTAGGTTGTTGGGAGAAGATGGGAGCTGAGAGTAAATGAGTAAATATGTAGGAAAGTGGAGGGGAGAGAGTGTTCAGTGGTGGTTAATGAGAGTCTCCATTTCTTCTCTTTTGCTTAGTTTGTCATTCTGGAGATTAAGTGAAATAACATTTGAATTCATTTGGGATCTGAAAAATTATACCCAAATAATACTTCTTGTTGTATATCCAGGAACTGAAAGTCAGGAATCCCCCAGAAGTCATAAAGGTTTTGGGGACCTATGATTGAGTGGGATAAAATCAGAGAGTGTAGATAGGAATCTGGGAGCTAGAAGAGTGTGGGCAGGGAGCAGATACTGGTGGATTTTGAGAGAGATGGTTCACACAGTTAGCCCAAAGTCAGGGGAGTTCCATAAGGAAGAGTGCAGTGACTGGTCCATAGTCATTCTCTGATTCCTTTTCCCAACTGGTAACTTCTGCAGAAATGAGGACTTAGTCTTAAGTTATTAGTCTTGGGTCTACGGTAATGACATCTTTGCCCACTAAAGAAGTTTGGAGTCTACTACTATTAGATCTACTATTAGCTCAAAAAAATACTTAGGTACAGTTCATTCAACCCCTTCCGTCCCCTTCTCCCTTTACAGAGTATGATGGGCATCCACGTTCTATAGTTCTAGGTTCCCTCTCATCTGCTATATTTGCAAGAAAATGTTTGCTAATTACACTCTGCAGATCACTTGGGAGAACATGGAAATAAAAAGATCAGACCCCCTTAATTTTGGGATAAGCATTTAGTATGAACATTATGTAGTCACTCTATTAATTGCTTAAGTTGTTTCCTCTCTGTATGTATCTGAAATGTAACACTTTTTGATCTAAGATTTATTTTTGTTCATGCCTCTATATTATCATTTATGTACATATAGAAAACATTTTTTTAAAGATATTTCTGCTATAGGGCTCTGTGCTCACCAGAGACACAGAGACAGAGATATAGAAAGTAAGGAATAATTCCCCAGTGGGGATGGCCATGTTGCAATTTCCCCTCCTCTATTCTCCTCTTAGGAGTTTGAACACACACTCACATATGCCCAGCATGAGTTTTAAGCCACTGGATCCAGGATTTCTTTCTTTCTTTCTTTTTTTTTGGAGAGGTTTTCGCTACAAGGCGCGTGTGTTCGCCAGACAGAGAGAGACATAGAGACAGAAAGCAAGAAATCACCCCCCCAGAGGGGATGGTCACGCCGCAATCCCTTCTCCTCCATTCTCCTCTCGGGATCTTGGGTATGCACGCACACGCGCCCGGCATGAGTTTTAAGCCACCAGGTCCGGGACGTGAGCCACGGTCAACTACGTGGGAGTCCAGCAACATAGCCATTACGCTAACTGCTGGTTCCCTGGATCCAGGATTTGAATTGCAATTGGTCATGTGGGAGTTCAGCTACGTAACCATTACACCATCTGCTTGTCCCCATATGAATATACTTTTAAAGTACCTCTGTTATTTCTCTACAAATGATGCAACTGAATGTAGAATAATCCCAGATCTCAGCACATAGAGATAACTACCTAGAACAGCTTGTTGAACATTTCTCCAGACACGTCTCCGCATATACAAATTCATAAGTTCTGCAACTTATATGAAGGAGCTTACATTATGCATATTTTTCCATGCCTTTTAAAGAATTTAACAATATGTGATAGCCAATGTATTTCCCTCTAGATAAATATAGGTTGATCTCTACATTCATTTGTAATAACTGCCCAGTGTTCTTTTGTTTGAATATACCACAGTTCACTTAAGCATCCTCCTTTCAATGGTTTATTGATAGTCTGAGCACCACATAAAGCTTATCTGACTGCCAATTCAGACTTCATGGCTTTGCTGTAAAATGCATAGGATCCTCATCGTTTACTCAATGACCAAAGAGTCTGAACTTCTGAGAGAAGCACAATGTGATAGAGCATGAAACTCAAGAGTGGAGAGTCCAAGGTTCTGCTCCCAGCTCTGCCACTTAGTAGCTATGTGACCTTAAAATCACTTCACCTTCCTGAACCTGTTTTCCTATCTATAAATGATGTTATGGGTATGCATGATATTTAAAGTTTGTCCTAATTTGCAAGTATTATGCTGTCAAACTGTATCTCCTATCACAACTTTAAGACTAATGTCAGCTGTGCTCATCAACGCCCCTTAAATGTCCAGCACAATGCCACTATGAAGTAGACACTGAACAAATACATTCGGAATGAGTGGAGCAATATAGCTATTGAATTTGTTTGTTCAACTTTCCCTAAAGAATACTCATGTTTGTGGTTTTGTAATTGAGTGATTTCAATTGGATTGAAACAGACCCTGTTCCCTGTCTGCCATCTCTCTCCAGTATTTGTGCATTTACATCTACACTTTAAAAATCATCACAGTTTAAATCTCTCTCTCATCTGTACATGTGAGAGAGGGAGGGAGGGAGGGAGGGAGAGAGAGAGAGAGAGAGAGAGAGAGAGAGAGAGAGAGAGAGAGAGAAAAAAAACCATGTGTGGGTGTGCACATATGTATCTATAGTTGGATATGTATGTGTTTATTTTTTTGGGATAAGTAGAATAAGAATTTGCCTAAAGAAAGTTACTATACTTTGCCCTAACATGAAATTTTAGAAAAGAGAATAAGATTTTTTTTTTCCTTCCTCATCCAGAGTTGCAATGAAATTACATAGGTATTTGTCCATGTCTCTGTGTGTTGCATTTGAAGTATGGGGAGAAAGAGGTACCCTGATTATTACATTTACAGTATTCCTTCCTTCCTTCTCTCAATTTTCTTCTTTTCCTTTCTTTACAGAAATGAAGAGTAGTACTAGTCTTACTACTTTATTGAACGGTGACTTTCATCACCATTTAATATAAAAACTGAGATGCAATCCTGTATTTGAAAAAATTTTCTCAATGGGAGAAAATCTAAGTATAAAGTAGTATTTAAGGACAAATAGGGATTGTTATATTAGTATGTTAAAGAGATGTATTGATTCATAGTGGTGATGATGAAAATTAAATCAGTTCACTCAACCAGTGTCCAAAGTTAAGCTACTTTGAAAACATTATTTAAGATGAAAATCGGAGGCGGCTAGTTAACGTTATCCCAAGGGTGAACAGGGTGCTTCACAAAGTTTGGCCCCACCCCCTTTTGTTTAATATGTGTCCTGGACAAGTTCGAATTGAATTCTTTTGAAATGGGTTACACATTTTATTTTCTACCTTAAGAGAGTAAACTGTATATATATGTAATTTTTTCCCTTAGTTTGACAGCATTTATTGTAACAGGTCTTTGAGAAGCATTCCCACACTTTTGAAGTCCGTAGAGATATTTTAATCTCAGTCCTGGGCTTTCTGGATTGTTAGTCTGCTTTTTTACATTTTTCTATCTCTTCTGGGGTCAGACTGCCATTGACCGTGTATAACTGTTATGGACACATTTGCCTGTAGCTCGCTACAAATTTCTCCCCACTTTTCGCTATTTTGGATTAGTTGTATTTCATTTATTATATAACTAAACACATGGAATTATTAAAAATTTTAATAAATTAATAGCAAATATGAAAGCAAATGATCCCTAAATACCTTTCTGCTTATTCCCATGGTCTTGCCTAAATTCTTGAAACTTTAGGTCACTGGAGAAGTATTCTCCAGAATAACTGCTGTATTTGGGTAAAGAACTGGTTCAGATCTAAGCTTTTCCTTTTAAGCACAAAGAGATGATATTTTCCCTTATTTCTTCAGATGCATAATTCTCAGTTCTACTCTCTCACTGGTATCTGACCATTTGGTTCTTATTTTGCAGTCCCCAGTCTGTCCCAGATCGCCTGAGGATCCGAGTGAACAAAATCAGTTTACAAGACTATGAAGGATTCCACTATGACAAAGAGAAACTCCGGGAAGCCTGTAAGTTGGCAGTGCCTCGTTAATTTCATGTTGATCTTCAGTTTCTTGATTCTCCCGTATCTGATGGGTAGATTCACTACTCCTTACGGCTGAAAACCATGTTTGGAGCAGCAAGGGAAACACAGTCTCATGCGAACTCCAAGTGATTACATTTGGCCTGAAGAAGGTGGAAACAATAGATGAAAGCAGCAGCAGAACAAAATGATTCCCCTGTGGATGTCACACCAGGATCTCTTGGCTTATTCACCATTTTAGTCTCAGATTTGCCTAAAATGAGAAAAATAAAAAGGTGGTGATACCACATGGTATTGTAACATTTAGGCACTCTTGAGACAACACAAGTCTCGTCCTGGGGCCTGCACTGTCATTGTTCTTCATGTAGGTGTGGCAGAGTTATTCGTGAAGATACATGCAGCTCTTCCAGCTATTATGCTATGTTTGATGTCAGAGAAAGCCCCACAGGAGATGATTGTTGCGACGATAAAATGGTTTATTGATGATGAGGTGCCATTGCTTTTGAAATCTTAAAACCGAGTCAGTATATAAGTTACTTTTCAAAGTTTGTATTTTCTGTATGCATCTTTGAAGGCATGGATAGTTGTTACTTCACCTTCTTGATCAGTATTTATTGGACACTTTATTCTAGTCACTATTTAAGATTTATGTCTGTTTCATGATATGTGAGGCAACTGGGCAAAGTCGGTCAGAAGAAGTCAAGGCCATGGGTATATGAGGGCTCTGGGCTCCCTGATCATTTTGGGCACCAGCAGTGAACAGTCAAGTACAAAAAAGTCAGAGAAGATAAGGAAGACCAGTTTATAAGAGAATAGGCAAAGGTGTCCGCAGAAAGAAAGGAGTTGTATCGAAAAAGCAAAGATTTATGAGCTTATCTTCAACATATTCTCTAAGCGGGGACCAGCCTAGAAGTGTGAAAGGCAAATAGTTAAAACTGGTTCAGTTGATGTAGAGGAAGCATTCTGGGAGAGTGACTTATGAGCTCTTAATTCTGAGCCTACAATCTGGAGAGAGGTTCAGTGGGTAGAAATCCTGAAATCTAAGGACAGGCTGAGGAGTGGTCTCAGGGGCTTTTAGAATCTGTAGTGGGTAGTGAGCAAGGATCCCTTTTCCCAATAGCGCAATACCTGAATCTATTAGAGAATTCTGTGTGAATTTCCTGTGTTTTCAATTCTCTCAGCTCTATTTCAAACCCTTCTCAACCCTCTTCCATTTATCCCCATCTCACCTGGGAGCATTTCCCCTAAAGTAATAGTATGAAAGGAGTTCATTTTTGATAGCTCTTGTCTTAGTTCTTGCTGATAAATTTTAGACTTACAACATTCAGTCTTCTTCACTGGGTATGATTTATCAGTCCTGAAGATAATGGTTATGATTTACAAGAGGGGAAAATCTATTGTATTTAACTTAAAAGAAAGAACATAAGGAGAAAGTGGCCTAATTTATTTATTTATTTATTTATTTATTTGGAGAGGTTTTTGCTCTAGGGCACGTGTGCTTGCCAGAAAGACAGAGAGAGACAGAGAGATAGAAAGCGAGAAATCACCCCCCAGGGAGGATGGTCACGCTGCAATCTCTTCTCCTCCATTCTCCTCTCTGGATCTTGGGCACGCACGCACGCACCCCCAGCGTGAGTTTAAGCCACTGGGTCCGGGACTTGAACATTGGTTGACTACATGGGAGTTCACTGACATAGCCATTATGCTAACTGCTGGTCCTGAAAGTGGCCTTATTAAAAACCATTTTGAAGCGAATCTGTAACAAAGACAGTGGAAAATTATTCCCATAAATTGAATCAGATACAAGGTAAGTATCTCTTACCTACAATGCTTGCGACCAGAAATGTTTAGGATTTGGGATATTTTGAAATTTTTCAGATTTTGAAATATTCACAAGTACATAATGAGGTATCTCAGGGACAGAACCCAATTCTAAACATACAATTCATTTTTATCTCATATATCTTAAACGATATCCTGAAGATAATTTCATGCAACATTTTTATATTGTAGCATTTTGACTGTGACCCATCACATGAGGCCAGGTATGGTTTCATGTGGACACTCAAAAAGTTTGAGACTTTGGAGCATTTTGGATTTAGAATGTTCAGGTTAGGGATGATCAGTCTGTGTATAAATGGCTCCTCAATGAAGCATGTAGTCATATTTTCTAAGTAAGGGATAATCATTTTTTTGATATCTGTTTTATACCTAATCCCAAAATAGATTCAGCAACATGTGGCATTCATTTTTATAGCTAGAATATGTTAGATGCTGGCCAACATTTAACTCTATTTGATGCAACTGGTTAAATTTTACTTTTGGCACTAACTCTCTCTGTACTTTTGAATTGCCATGATAATTTGCATGAGTCTAGGGTCTAAAACTCCACAGCAAAAACCATTTTTGGAGCTAACTGAAAACAGATGTATTCTATAAAGAGGGAGGGGCTAACATTTGTTGTGTAGCAAATGTAGTTCTCTGTGTTACTTTCGCATATATTACCTCAGTATAATGAGTATTATCTGGATAAATACGACATATCTAGGATATCAGTGTATTGGCTGAGATTAGTAATATTAAGATTTTATACTTATTAAGTATTTAGGCATTTGGCCCAGTGGAATTTTCTTGTTTACTAATTTAGTAGAAATGTCAGACATGTTTGTGTTTGAATTTCAGTTGCAACCTTGACAAAGTAATCTAATTTCTCTAGTGACCAAATCTCTCATCTTTAAAATGAGAATATAATTGCAACCTCGTAGAGTGTTGAGTGTTAAACATAATCTGTAAATAAAAGCCTTAGTGTAAAGTCTGGCATATTAGCATGCTCTCCAAAAATGGTAACTCTGATTATTTTGGTTGCTGTCATTGAAAAGTCCCGATCCTGTCCCACGGCTCATTAGCCTACAGGCCCATCCAAACAGACCCTGAGTAGGGGCCAACCTCCTCCCTGCAGAGCTTTTTTGTTCTGAGGCAACTCTTTGCACATTGCACATACTTCCACCCTCCAACTCACTTTCTCGCTTTCAAAAATAGAATAAAAAATGCTAATAAACATTACAGAAGGATTATGGGAAGAAAATGTGTTTGATCATTTTGTTTGTTTTATTGTGTCTAGTAATATTGAAGTCTATGGTGAAGACACGATGCTTAAACTTAGGGTGCATGTAAACACACTCTGCCTATACTTGATGATTTATCTCCAAATTCCTTCCTTAAGTTCTAATATGTTAAGTACATCATCCAGTATTCATCCCTAAATTTTTTAAAATAAACTTTTTATTTTGAAGTAATTTTAGATCTATAAAAATGTTGCAAAGATACTAGAAGTAGATACTATATATCCTCCACCCAGTTTTCTCTTTTCTATTACCGTGGCACATTGGTCAAAGAAACTGATGTACCATTACAATTAACTCTTTTTTTTTTTTTGGAGAGGTGTTTTTGCTATAGGGCGCGTGCGCTTGCCAGAAAGACAGAGAGAGACATAGAGATAGAAAGTGAGAAATCATCCCCCAGGGGGGATGGCCACGCCGCAATCCCTTCTTCTCCATTCTCCTCTAGGGATCTTGGGAACGCATGCACACGCACCCAGTTTGTTTTAAGCCACCAGGTCCGGGACTTGATCTGCGGTTGGCTACATGGGAGTCCAGCGGCATAGCCATTCATTACACTAACTGCTGGTCCCACAATGAACTCTTTTTTTAAAAAAAAATTTTCATTTACATTTAACCGCATATACTTTTACAGTGTACAACATTGTTTTTTCTAGCATGAATTAACCTAACTCATGGACTGTCTGACTCTTCTGAGTCTCCTGTGGTCTGTGACAGTTTCTTTGCTTTTTTCTTTTCCTTTTGATATTCTTTCATTCTTTGTTTGTTTCTTTCTTTTTTTGAGAATTTTTTGCCATAGGGTGCATGCGCTTGCCAGACAGACAGAGAGACAGAGAGAAAGAGAGCTAGAAATCACCCCTTAGGGGGGATGGCCACGCTGCAATCCCTTCTCCTCCATTCTCCTCTCGGGATCTTGGGCGCACGCACACACACGCCCGGCATGAGTTTAAGCCACCGGGTCCAGGACGCGGAACCGCGGTTGACTACATGGGAGTCCAGCGACATAGCCATTATGCTAACTGCTGGTTCCTGTTTCTTTCTTTTTTGACCTTGATCGTCTTGAGGAATACTGTCAGGTGTCTTGTAGAATACCTTCCAGTCTATCGTTTTGCTCATAATTAATCTGAAACGATAGGTTCTTAGAAAGAATACTGCAGAGGTGGAGTTCCCTTCTTTACCCATCATATCAGAACTTATTATCTCCATGATTTCTATGGTGCTAACCTGATCACTTGATTAAGGTAGTATTTGCCAGGTTTCTTCACTGTGAAATTACAATTTTGTTTTTTTCCTTACTCTATTGTTTAGAAGTGAGTCACCGTGTTCAAAAGGGTGGAGGTGAATAACAGGAGTTTTTGTTTCCAGTTTCCATATTTGACCTTAATTGAATGAACTGAATATACTAAAATGGTAGAGCCATTCCACCAATCCTACATTCAGTCTTCTAACAAGGACATGTTTACATCAATTATGTGCCAGATACCAGCTAGATGTTGGGCATTGAAAAATGAGCCAGATCACCCAACATTACAATGTAATTTATTCAAACACATTTACTGAGTTCTCACTGTGAACAACCAGTAGCCAGAAAACAAAACAAAACAAAACAAAAAATAACAGAATTAGTCCTGATTTGCTGGAGCATTTTTATGCGATAAGGATTATGATAGGGCTATGAAAACACGGGGTGCCTATTTTCTAACAAACATCACTTCAGGAAAGAAAGGAAGAGATAAAACAGACAGGCAAGAAAGAGAAAAGCCAATGTAACCACTAATTAGCTCTGTGACCTTGGGCAATGCATTTATCTTCTTCAGGCTTCAGTTTCCTTATCTACTAAATGCAGTAGTTAAACAAGGTATTTCCTAAGAACATATTATATTCTAATAAATGTTTAGCACTAGAGAAACCTATTATAGGATTTCAATCTTTTCCTATAACATGTTTCTTTAATAGTTTTAAAAGCGCCAACATCACTCATACGAAGTATAAGCATTAGAAAATGGCATAAGGGTATTTGGCTTCACAAGTTTGCCAAAAAATGCTGATTATTTTCTATCGATTGCATCATCTAAAATTGAATCTTTCCCCCTCATTTAACAAGTTGACAACAGGGCTGTTCAGTAGAGATTAGGCCTCCATTTGATGGAGGGCATTCCAATTTGAAATCTGTCTGAGGAGGTAAATGATGTCAGTTTGTCCTCTGAAGGGCATTGTCTATCCTTTTGCAATTGTGTTTATGTTTATTCCTACTTTTAAACATGGATATTTTCCCACAAAATATCTGAACTAAAAAGATAGACAGACTTGCTTAGTTTCTATTCCTGTCTATTCCTGTCTTTTGTCTGTATCTTAGACTTACCACTTTATTTAATATAATGAAAATAATAGTTACATTCATAAACCACTATTTTTCCTGGAGCCGGTGCTCTGCCGACCAGCGAGAAACAGCTGCTGGTGAGGTGAGCTGAGACAGAAGACTGCTCCAGGCTTCTTCCTGCCTCTTAACTCATTCCAGGTTAGCTCAGGCACACCTACCTGGTCAAGAGACTGGGAAAGAAAGAAACACTTAAAGGTGGCTATGTACACACTCTCTGACTGGAAGACAAGACCCTCTACCATGAACACATCTGAGAAGTAGAGTTTTTCTTCTCCCCCACCCCCAACAATATAGAGTCAACAACAGAAAAGCAGGAAGCAGTCTGTAATCCTTCAGATGACCAGAAACCAGCGCAGAGACACAAAAGTATGGGGAGACAAACAAACAAAAATACCTCTTCTTCAATGGAACAGAACAACTCTTCTTCAACCATGGACAGCACAGAAGAATTTGCAGAACTGTCAGAAATAGAGTTCAGAATATTCATGGTGACAGAGATGAGGAAGTCTTTCCAGAATTTGAAGGAGGACATAGACACCATTTAAAAAGACAGTGATACAGGAAATCAAGACCTCCTTTCAAAGTATTAATAGTAGACTGGACCACACAGAAGATAGGATCTCTGAGCTGGAAGACAAAACCTTAGATAAAAACACCAGAAATAATGAAAAAATAATTTTTAAAAAAATGGAGACAACATACAAGAAATACTAGATATTATGAAATGCCCAAATATTCTACTTATAGGTATTCCAGAAGGTGAAGAATTGGACAAGGGCATAGAAGATCTATTCCATGAAATACTTGCAGAAAACTTCCCAAACCTAGAGAAACAATCAAACACCCAAACCTAAGAAATACAAAGGACTCCAAATAAAATCAACCCAAGAAGATCATCTTCATGGCACATCATAGCAGAATGACCAAAATCACAAATAAAGGCAAGATAGTAAAAATGGCAAGAGAGAAACATCAAGTTACCTATGAAAGTTATCCCATCAGGCTAACATTGGACCTCTCAGCGGAAACAATGCAAATGAGGAAAGAATGAGAAGATATATGCAAAATGTTAAAAGGAAAACAGCTTCAGCCAAGATTACTATACATAGCAAGATTATCTTTTAACTGAGAAGAGAAGATGAAAATATTCTCAGATAAACAAAACTGAAAGAATTTACCAACACCAGACCAGCTCTTTAAGAATTTCTGAAGGGAATGTTGTGTCAGAAAAACTAAAGACAGACAGAAACAAAAGAACAATAAACAACCAAAAAAAATGGCTAATATAATGGTAGGGACAAGTCTGGAAATATCAACAATAGCATTGAATGTTAATGGATTAAATTCTCCAGTCAAGAGACACAGACTGGCTAACTGGATTATAGAACAAATCCTCATGGATAAGGAACCCCCAAAAAAGGAAAAGCATGAGTGAAAGATAGAAAGAGGGAGCAGAACATACAAAAAGGGAAAAAGAGAAACAGAAAGGAAAAAAAGGAAGCCTAGAAAGAGGAGACAGACACTGGCCAGTGATCCCAGGGCCTTTCAGGGACAGTGCTAGTTTTAGGAGTGACTCAACCCTATGAAGATCTGTGCTTTTAAAATGCATTTATCATGTTTCAAAAAAAGATGAAAGCTTCTACAAAACACTTTAAGAAGAGTTAACTTCCATTCTACTTAAATTATTTCTAAAGATCTAAAAGGAAGGAATCCTCCCAAATTCATTTTATGACGTCTCCATCATCCTCATTCCCAAAACAGATAAAGACGTGACAAAAAAGGAAAACTACAGACCAATATCTCTGATGAATATAGATGCAAAAATTCTTAACAAGGTACTTTCAAATCATATCCAACAACATATCAAACAGATTATTCATCACGACCAGATAGGCTTTATTCCAGGGATGCAAGGATGGTTCAACATGCACAAAAACATAAACATAATACACCATGATAACAGAAGGAAAGATAAAACTCATATGACATAAAGCATTGAAAATTGTTATGGACACTGGGGACAAAGCAGAAGGTGAATGGAAGGGAAAAGTGTAGGAAAAAAAATTATGGGGGGGAAAAGAGAGGTAAGACATTTTTGGGACACAGATATGGTTTATTACCTATTGATGAAGTGTACAGTATTCTCAATTGGACTGGTCTGAGGTGTATATCATGCTGGGTAAATTCTCTTTATAATCTAAATTATGTATTATAAGTAATAATAAATAATAATGAAAAGATAATAAAAATGATTATTTTAACTGATGCAGAGAAAACATTTGACAAACTACAACATCCCTTCGTGATTAAGACTCAGCAAAATTGGCATAGAAGGTTCATTTCTCTGCATAATAAAAGCCATATATGAAAAACCCTATAGCTAACATTATACTGAATGGCTTTCAGCTAACATTTTTCTGAAAAGCTTTCAGCTTTTCCACTAAAACCTGGTACAAGACAAGGCTTCTCACTTTTTCCACTCCTTTTCATTATACTATTGTAAGTCCTAGCTAATGCAATCAGAAAAGGCATTCAAATAGGGATTTTTGCTATGGAAAGAAGAGGGAAATTATCTCTACTTGCAGATGACATGATTGTATACATAGAAGACCCAAAGGTATTCACAAAAACTTCTCCAAGTAATAAATAAATACAGTAAAGGGGCAAAATACAAAATCAACTCAAAGAAATCTGTAGCATCTCTATATACAAGCAACAAGAGACAGAGGTAGAACTGAAGAAAGTAATCCTGTTTACCATAGCCACAAAAAGTATAAGACACCTAGGAACAAATCAAACCAAGGAAGTCAAAGACCTCTACAAAGAAAACTATGAAAATCTTTAAAAGAAATTGAAAATCACACAAAAAAGAGCATCCCATGTTCCTGGATTGGAAGAATTAATATAGTCAAATGGCATTCTACCCAAATTAATGTACATATTTAATACAGTCCCTATCAAGTTACTGGAAACATTCTTCACAGATATAGAAAAAGACAATCATAGAATTTGTCTGGATTCATAAAAAACCTCGTATTGCCAAAGTAATCCTGTGCAAGAAGAGTGGAGTGGGTGACATCTCACTTGCTGACCCCAAAATATACTATAAAGCTGTGATAATCAAACAGCATGGTATTGGCACAAAGCCAGACTTATGTACCAATGGAAGAGAATAGAGATTCCGGAAATAAACCCTAAAATATATAGCCAAATACACAGCCCTTTGATCTGACAAAGGTACCAGTCAATCTAGTGGGAAAAAGGAAAACCTCTTTAGCAAATGATGCTGGATAAACTGGGTATCCACTGGCAGAAAGATGAATCTGAACCCTTATCTCTCATCATTAACAAAAATCAACTCAAAATGGGTAAAATATCTAAACATTAAGAGCTCAAACTATAAAACTACTGGTGGAAAACACTGAGGAAACTCTGCGAGACTTTGGGACAGGCAAAGGCTTCTTTAAAAAAAAATAAATAAAGAGCACAAGCAATAATCCCCCAAATAGGAAAGTGAAATTACATCAGATTAAGAAGTTTCTGCACAGCAAAAACACAGTAATTAGTATGAATTGACAACCGTCAGAATATTTTTGTAAACTATGCCTCAGAAAAGGGACTGATAACCAGAATACATAGGTAACTCAAGTGGCTTAGTCCCTAAAAAATGATTAACCCAATTAAACGATGGGAAAATGAGCTGAATTATTTAATTTGTTAAGTAAGACATATGAATAGCCAAAAGGCATATGAAAAAATGCTCAACATCTATCATCATAAGGGAGATGCAGATCAAAACCACAAGGAGATACCACCTAACTCCAATCAGAATGGCAAAGATTTAAAAAACAAAAAAATGATAAGTGCTGGTGGGGATGTGGTGAAAGGGGAACTCTCCTACATTGTTGGTGGGAATATAAATTAGTCCAGCCACTATGGAGAAAAATATGGAGGTTCCTCAAAGACCTTCACATAGAACTAGTGTATGATCCAGCAACTCCACTCCTGGGTATCTACCCAAAGGATAGAAGAATGCCTGGTAGGGAAATGCTTGCACATCAATTTTTATTGCAGCATTCACTATTGCGAAGACACGGAACCAACCCAAATGTCCACAAACAGAATGGATTGAAAAGTGTGGTATATATACTCTGGAATATTACTCAGCCATAAAAAAAAACAAGACGCTGGCATTTTATAGAAAGTGGATAAATATAAAAGATTTACTGCTAAATGAAGCAAGTCTACAAAGGAAAGACCTTTGTTTTTCATGAAAGAGAGGCATTGTATGTCTCCACTTAACATATACTGACTGTACACACTCTATGGTGAAAACTGAAAGATTAGAGGACATAGAAGTATTGAAAATGGTTATGGATTCTGGAGATAATGTGGTAAGAGGGCAAGGAAAGAAGGCAAGACATTTATGGGATGCAGATTATTATCTGTTGACGATAACATGCATTCTTGTTGGGTAAATTCAACTTACAAGCTAAGTGATGTGTAGTGATTAAGTGTATAAAATAAAGTTAAGAAAAAATAGTTAATATACTGTACAATTACTGTGAGTTTTTCTGTACATATCATGTAATTTACTTTCCCTAACATCATGCGTTATTACCATTTTACACATAGAACAACTGAGTCACAGAAAACATAAGCAAACTAAGGGGTTGGCATTCTGAGTCCTTATCTAGTCACTGTGCTCTGTTTCCACCAGATAGTACTCTCTGTTTTCTTATATTAAATATGTTTAATAGCTTAAATAATAACATGAGTATATCTCAATCTTTATAAATCTTAGCCTAAGTATATTTCATTCTCTTACAATATCATATCAAATGCTTTCTTAAAATGTTTAAACTGACCTTAATTTACTGTACTCCAGTCTGTTGAACACATTTCTCTTTGGAATCTCTTCAACCTCAAATTGCCCATTCATAAATTCAAACACCGTTTATTGACTGCTTCTCATATTTGTAGTACTAGTTCATGTGATAGGGTTACTGGTCCTCACAGAGTTTAGATTCCAGTGGAAGAGACTGACAACTGACTAGGTAATAGAGTATAGCAGTAAGGGCTCTGGAGAAAGGTAAAGCCAGAGTATGGCCAAGGACTCTGTTTTAGATAAGGCAACTGGGGAGAGACTCTCTGAAGAGGTGACATTTAAGAAGAGACTGAGAGCCAGAGTCCACACACGTATGAATTTCTGGGGGAAGTGATCCCCGCCAAACAGGGGGAGAAGCCTTAAACGCTAAGACCCAGTATGCTCTGTTAATAACAGCAATGAAGTTCATTTGGCTGAAACCTGGTTAGGTGGAGGGTGAGGGTTAGAAAATGATTTTGAAGTTGTAAGAAAGTATCAGTGCATGGCAGGTCCTGAGCCTCAGAGAGGGCTTTGGATTAGATTCAGGACATGATAAGATGGTGTTAGAATTATTGAAGGGGTATAACATGGCCAAATTTATTGTGAATGAATGTGGCTATTGAGTGAAGAACTGCCTGTTGGATTGCAAGGATGGAACTAAGGCAACAGAAGCAAGAATAATGTGTTGTAGGTAAGAGGTGACAGGAGTGAGAAAGTATGAGTAGTAGAGTTGGAGAGAAACAGTTGAATTCCAGATACTTTTTGGAGAAAATGTTGGTAAGATGAACTAAGAGTATAAAATGATTCGAAATTGACTGAGATTTTTACTTTGGCTAACTTGTAAATAGAGATATGATAAATGGAGGAAGTCCAGTGAAGGAGACCAAAGAAAAATATGCAGCAAGCTAGGAGGACAGCAGGAGAGCTTTCTTGTTGGAAGCAAAAAGAAGAGAAATATCTCATAAAAATAGAGTCTAACTGTTCCAGAGAGGTTGAAAAAGATGCACACTAACAGTAATTGGATTTGAGTAGAGGGTGGTTATTATTATAGTAACCTTGTGAGGTTGTGGAGTGAAAAAGATCAAGTGACTAGAGTGGGTTCATGTGAAAATGAGAGCAAAGGAAGCAACTCAGCAGTTTGCTCTTCAAAGGTATTTAACTATGGTGGGGGCAGAAATGAGATGGTGGCTGGAAAAAAACCGTAGAATCAAATGAGGATATTTTATTTTCTAATTGTAACGTAGTGCACAACTGTTTATACTGATGGGACCAATCCACTAGAAAGGTACAACTTGATTCCACGGAAAGAAGGTCAAGTGCAGGAGCGGTGCCTTTGAGTAGGTAATGAGATGGGATCTGGCTTGCAGAGAAGAGGTGTGTGTGTATGGGGCTGGCGGGTGGTGTGGGGTGGTTGTCAAGTCCTCCAGGATACAGAGAAAGAAGACAGAAGAGTAGGTGCACAAGTCAACTGGTGGATTTGATCCTAGGGAGAAGCAAAAGTTCTATTCTGTTTGCCTTTGTTTTCTCAGTGAAATAAGAAGCAAGCCTAGTAGCTGAAAGTAAGAAATGGAGGAAATCAGGGCTCAGGAAAGGAGGAGCAATATGGAATAGTCAGTTTGAAGAGTGAGACAATGAAGGTCCTGGGCACAATTGCTGACCTGCTCTTTAGCAGTGGACCATTGAGGGGTAAGCAGGTAGAACAGTGATTGAGGCACTGGACTCCTACATGGTTGACTAGGGTTCAAGTCCTGGACCCGGTGGCTTGGAAATCTTGCTGGGCATATGTGTGTGTGCATGCCCAAAATCTTTTTTTTTTATATATTTTTTTTTTATTATTATCATAATCTTCTTTATATTACATTGGATTACATATAACTTTACATTGACTTCCATTGCTTTTTCAAAAGGGAATGCCATGCATGTCAGTCAATACAGAGGCATCGAACTCCCCGCTTTATCATTCAAAGTCTTTTCCATGCATTTCCCAATAATTATTATTATTATAATTTTTTAAAACAGTCAATCACTATTTCTCATTTTGCTTGTTAAAAGACTTCACCCATCATGAAATACTTCCCAGACCAGTCCAGTTGAGAATACTATACACGTCATCTTCAACAGATAATAAACCATATCTGTTTCTCACTAACATCCCCTCTATTGTTCACTTGCTATCTTTCTCTATCCTCTTCTCTTTTTTTTTTTATAGTTTATTTTTTATTATAATTTATTTTTTTCCCATCGCAACACACAAATGAATTTTCCATCCAATATATACTGTGCGTTGGCTCAATCAAGCACGTCAACATATATGTTCTCAGCAAATAATTTCCCAATTCTTGTGTCCTGCATACCTTGCCTTTTGTTTTACCATCCTAGATTCCCCATCCCCCTCCCTCTGTTATGACCCATCCTCCTCCCACATTGTCCCTGTCATCCCCGATTGCCCTCCGTGCCTCACCCCTCCCCAAATGATCTGTCAGTGATCTTAATTAGTCTAAGTCTCTCCAATAGTTATCACAGCTGACACATGCCTCTACATGAACTCAAGTCTGACTTTAGGCCTAAACCCCATTGGGTAAAAAGAGCATACTATAAAGTAGAACCCAACTGGGCCCACACCGCTCACTGCAGCCATCAAATATCCATTTTTTTTTAAATGGTACGAATAGTTTTACCGTTTTTTTTATTTGTTTTTTGTTTTCGTTTTTTTTTTCCTAACATTCATTCCCTGAGCATCATCACAGCGTACTAAATGTAATCTCCCATCTAGAATAAACTGCACAGTGACCCAATCAAGCATGTTATCATCAATAATATTCCACTTCTACTTTCTTGCTTATGCACATATATGTTTTTTTTCCTCTTCCTCTTTTTTTTTATTTTTTTTTATTTTTCCTATGTTTGTCCCTCTGCCCTGTCTCACTCTCCCATTACAATATCCCTGCTATATACAGTTGTCTTCCAGAAGAGTTACTGAAAAAGTGATACATACAAGTAAAGGGAGAGAGGCCACAAGTTCCAACCATCAGCTCATAAAGTTTTTGGTAATAGGGAGCATAAACTCCACTCAGGGTTGGATAAGGAAGGGTCTCCGGCAGATCCACAAGTGTAGGTGAGTCTCCAAGGAATGCAGTTTCAGGAAAGCAGTTCTGGTACACAGGGATAATTATCAGCTGATGCGGCACAGCAGTCATCTTGTAGTTACCAGGAATGGTGTTGTGGGGGTCTGCAGTGTGAGTTGTCCTTGGGTATCTGGCTTCCTTAAAAATGGCAGAGTAGTTCTTGTTTTCCCCTGAGGTAATGCAGGGCTGGTAACTATCATCTTCTTAAGTTGCAAGTTCTTCAACCTTGTTTTCGGCCTCCGGGCCATCCCGGGCCAGAGAGGCAGGGAGGGGCAGGGAGGCCCCCCGGCGGCGTGGTGCAACCCCGGAGTGGGGGGGCGCCGGCCAGGCCGTTCCGGCGCGCGGCTGCGCTGGGGGGGGCGTGAGTCCCCCCGGCCGCGTCAAATAAA